>NC_048304.1:2592903-2665117 GCF_013100865.1 Trachemys scripta elegans | reverse complement strand
CTTAAAGACTAACAGATTTATTTGAGCATAAGCTTTTGTGAGTAAAAACCTCACTTCTTCGGATGCATAGACAAGAAGTGAGGTTTTTACTCACGAAAGCTTATGCCCAAATAAATCTGTTAGTCTTTAAGGTGCCACCAGACTCCTTGTTGTTTTTGCACTGGCCTGGCTTTTTTGAAACCCTACAGGCTCTGGCCATTGGCAGGAGCAGCCAGATAGCTGAAGCCATGAAGCTGCCAGTAGGCTGGCTAAGTGCATGTGCATCTCAAGGACGTCTCCTTTTCCCAAACACCCCTCAACAGATAAACCCTGCTCTGCCCGGGGGGTCTCAAAGCCAGACCTCCTTTGCACCTAGAGTGGAAGTCACACCGGAGTTAGCGCAATGACAAGCAGCCTACAATGGGCTCCGCTTCACAGCCGCTGAGAGCACGCAGCTACCTAGAGTAAACCCAGAAGTCACCTTCCGTCAATAGTCTGAAATACTTGCTTAAAAGCCGTTGTTTCCAGGAGCACTTCTGCCAGTCAACCCCATACCTAGACTGGGTGTGGAAAACCAACACAACAGGTGCACAACACAGCTAGGGAAGAGAGACAGCTTGGTAGTTAAGTCCTGGCACTCCGAGATCTGGGTTCAGGGCCCAGATCTGCCTCAGACTCCCTGTCTGAGCTTGGGAATGGTGCTGAGTATCTCTGCCTCAGTTCCCCATCTGTGAAATGGAGATAATCAGCCTTGTCTATTTAGACTGTAAGCTTTTCAGAGCAGGGACTGTCTGTACAGTGCCTAGCACCACTGGGACCAGCTGAATTATGGTATTCTAAGGGCTACTGCATTCAAGTTAGAAATGTGAATAAAAACAGTTTCGATGCTTCTTCAAAAGTCCTGGGAGCAGATGAGACTGGAAATGGAAGGACCCAAATACTGTACAACAAAAGGGGCTAATCTCCTGGTGCAGCTGATCTGATATGCATTCACAATTACTCTTGGTTGTCTGTTCCGACCACCCCATCCCAGCAGACTTCAGCAGTACAGCGTTCAGATAAGCCCCCAGACTTTGGGGTGCCTCTCTGCACTGAAGCACCAAGCCTTTTGATGTCTGGCCGTTGCTAGTTACTACCGTCTCCCTGAGAAACACCCTTATCTGGGAAAGCCTGATGAAGGGGCAGGGCGCTCAGTGAAAATTCGGTGACATTCTCCTAGATGAACTGTCTTACAGTGCAATATGAATCGTTACAGACCTGCCTGGCCTTCGTTAACCTCCCCCAACTCTTCCACAAGGCCAGCTGCCCTGTTGTTATCGTGGATTAGTAAAGGCTCTGGGGACTCGTTATCTGGCACTAAGGCACTGTAGGTCACTGTGATTCCCAAGAAGTAAAGAGCCAGAGATCCCTATATTCTGTGTGTCCTTAAAGTCAATTTCTTTGGGCTATTTTGCCAGGATGGTAAATAACTAGCCATAACCAGCGGCCTGCCTAGTGTTAACAAACGTGTACTGGGCTCCAGTAATATCACCCATCCAGATCTATTTCTAAGCACATACTAGCGGAGGGAAGAGACCGAACTCTGACCACCAGCTCATCCGTCCTGAACTGAATATCAGGAGTCACACTCCGAGATTGAAAATTGCCCCCAAACAGAACCGGCGCATCAACGCTTCGAAACTTGGCACAGAAGAGGGGAGAACCCAGTCAGCCACTTGCATTCATGCTGCACTATTCAATTGCGCCAATGCAGGAGTAAGTGGAGCTGTTGAGGCAAGGTGGGGCGCCTTTCGAACTGCAGTGCAATCAACAGCTAAAGAAGTCTTTGGTGTCCCAATTCAACAAAATGTGGACTGGTTTGATGCAAATGACCACAGTGTCCCAGCACTCCTGGTGGCCCATCAAGCCATGCACCAAGTTAAAGGGAACAAGCCTCCTCCCTTGCGACTGCAGAAGCCTCCAGGAAATCAAAATCCGAAGTGCAGAAAAAGCTGCAGGAGACGGAGGACGGTTGATGGAGAAACAAAGCAACGGAACGACAAGCTCTGGCTGATACTAATAACACCTGAGGGTTTTTTTCAGGAATTAAAGTCCATTTACAGACCACAAAGAGCCAATAATTGCCCAAGCCTGTCCACTGATGGCACCGCCCTCCTGACTGAGCAAGGCATGATACTAGAAAGATGGAAAGAACATTTTGCCATTCTCCTCAATCGTGAGTCGGGCAGAAATGATCAAATAACAGACTCAATCAAGCCAAGACCATTTCTATGTGAACTCAAAGATCCATCAACTTTGGAGGAGACAAAGAACGCACTTATGGAAATGACACGTGGACAGGCAGCTGGAGCGGATGAAATCCCAGCTGAAGGGCAGAAGCAGGTGGTCCTACACTTCACAAAGCTTCATGAGACTAATTTACTTTCTGCTGGGAAAATGAGGTTTTACGCCAGGATTTCAAAGATACCAGAATCGTAACAATCTACAAGCACAACATGCAGAGATCTGACTGCAGGAATTATCGTGGCATTTCACTCCTCTCCATCGCTGGTAAGACCCTTGGTCAGCTGTTGTTGAAAAGGCTTCAGATTATTGTAGAGGATGTATTCCCTGAATCCTAGTGTGATTTTCGTTCACCACGCAGCACTGACGACATAGTATTTACCATAAAAGCTAGAGCACCTATTTAAAAAAATTAGTGGGTGCTTAGCAACCACCAGCAACCAGCTCTTCCTGTCCACCGGAGGCCCTGCCAATCAACTCCTCCCCCTCCCTCCCAGCGCCTCCCACCTGTCACGATCAGCTCTTCCACAGCATGCAGGAGATGCTGGGAGGGAGGGGGAGGAGTGGGGATGGGGCGCGATTGGGGGAGGGGGTGGAATTGGGCCGGAAGAGGTGGGGTGGGGGTGGAGCAGGGGCGGGAAGAGGTGGGCGGGCTGGGACTTGGTGGGAGGGTGAGGGTGAGGCTTGGGGCAAAGCGGGGAGGAAGAGGCAGTGCGGGAGATGGGGGTTTGGGGAAAGGGGTCGGGTGGGGGCGGGGCCTGGTGCAGAGTGGGGGGGTTGGGCACCCCCAGGGCCCTAAGAAAGCCAGCGCCTGTGGCATTTACCCTACAGCAGTTACAGGAGAAAGCTGGTGACTAACAAATGCGCCTGTATGTTGCCTGTGTCAGCCTTTGTAAGGCGTTCGACACCTGCATTGACAAAGAACTTTCATCGCACTTAACGTCAGTTGCCTCAGCCTTCGGTCGTCTACAAAGAAGACCTTGGGTCAAAGTGTCCCCAAAATGCCAAGTTTACAGAGCTGTTGTGCTTCCTTGTCTTCTATACTCGTTAGAGACCGGCCCCCTTTATCGTCGCCATATCCAAAAAATTCACTGTCTGCGACAATGACACCTACGCAGCATACTGGGAATCAAATGGCCTCACAAAATCACCAACAGTGAAGTACGATGGCTGGCAGCCATGGTAAGCATGGACGCCATGCTAGCAGGGAGGCAAATGATCTGGGTCGGCCATGTTCTATGTATGGATAACAACCGGCTGCTTACGAGAGTTCTGTACAGTGAATTTGAAAAAGACAATAGGAAAGTTGGCCGTCCCAAACTCCGCTACGAGGATTGCATGAAGCGGCACATACAGTCTGCTGGGCTGGACTTAATGACCTGGGAGGATACGGCCCATGACAGGCGAGCTCGGCACTCTGCTGCGAAGGAAGCAGAATGAGCAACAGAATACCGTTGTGCCACCCTAGCCGACAGTTGGCGGGAACGCAGAAACCAACTCGCCCTGGGACGTCTCCTGACCCTTACATGTGGAAACTGATTTCCAGTCACAGTCGTATTCGAATACGAGCGACAGTCAATCTCATTATCACTAGAGGAGGGAAGAGACCGGACTCTGGTGCCATAGCTAGGACTTAACCCTGACGGATGCAAACAAATAATGTGTCTTTATCTTTCATTTTGCAGGTCACACCTGGAATTTCCAGTCAGGTTGACTCTTTCCATTTATTTTCCCATTGTATTTCCCCAATTGTATCCAATATCCAGTAAGTAAAATATCAACTGTGGGTAGAATTGTGTCTCCCTCTTTCTCCTGAGTGGTTTGATCGTCTTCCATTAAATGTTTTCCTCGCTCTCCTCAGTGGCTGTCTTCCACCACTTAAACTCTCTTCTACGAGTGTATTTCTCTCCTGAGTGGCTGCATCCTACTTACTGATCTGTCTCCACTAGTGTTGCCGCTCTCAGGTGACTGTTCAGTCCTTGGTCCATCTCCACTCAGTGGCTTAGCTACTTCTGATGGACATGGGAATTTATTTCTTTATTTTTAAAATTATATAGTAGTCGGACTGGCAGCTGCATCCAGACAACAATCTCAGAAACTTTAGTGGCATATGGGCCCAGAGGAATTTATCAAGGAAAGGGGGCTTCATGCTGCCTGGAATTGAGCAGAAAAAACAAGCCGCTAAAGTAAAAAATGTCAGCATCAGTTGAAGAAGAGGCTGGGGGAGAAGAGAAATGGGCATAAACCTTTGCTGTGACTACAGGAAATCCATGTGCAGATGTTAATAACTTCAAGCTACAGGATCGTTTGGGGAAGAATGAGAGAAACCAACATGCTAAACCATGGTTGCCCACTTGTATTCCCAGCTCTGCCTCAGATCTCGTACGTGACCTTGGTCAAGTCACTTCACCTCTTTGTACCTCTGTTTCCCTTTCCACCCCTTTTCTGTCTTCTCTCTGGAGATGGTACGCTCTGTCCCTCATTACGTGTTTGTACAGTGCTTTGCACAATGGATCTCCCATCTTGGTTGGGGCCTTTAGCTGCTACCATAATATACATGATTAATAATATAATCATTGTGGTATGAATGCCCAAAGTGGTGGTTTTCATCTGCAGCCGAGACACCTTCATCTCCTGAATCTGTACTAAACCCAGCCCCCATGGAACTGAATCTTGGCTGAATGGAGCCCTAATAAGTAAATAAATCATTTTCCAACTTGCCCCAGCACATTATCCGTCACCGGCAGCTGAGCTGCCACTTCCACTCATACTGATGTTTAACAATGAAAAATACTAACGGGAGCGGTTGTCCATGGATCACCCAGTGGAATTGGCAGGTATTACAGAAGGCATTTGTGGTGCAGAGCGCCAGCGCAAAGACCAGAGAACCATTGCTTCATATTGCATTCCTTCTTAGGCCAAGTTTTTTTGCAAAGTATTCTGCAGTGTGTACTAAGCTGCTCTGAAGTCCTTCGAGTATGTGTCAGGTAATAACTACATTAGAGAGGAATTGTATTAACCTCTTGTCTATAAATGTAGCCCAAGATATTGCTGCCTCCTGTCCCTTGTCTCTTGCCTGGCCTGTCTGATCAGCTGCAGGTGTGACAGATGAGCTGATACTGTAAGGAACACAACGGAATATGTGGAAACACAGGCATCCATCCATCCTTCCTTCATGTGAACTCCAAGATGTATTTCCCACAAAACTTTAATGCAGCCGTAACTTGAAGTCTCCCAATAGTCTGAAATAAGAATTTTCTGTCACTGACAGTAAATAACTAAACAGACTATTGGTTGTCAACTGCGAGTTATGGCACCAGGGTTTTCTGCGTGTAACCCTTCCACCAGGCGCTTTCAGCAGCTAAAGGGCAGCTCCATTTTCTCGGGGTTCCTCCTGAAGACTTAAATAACACCAGCTTGAGCTCCCACCTAGAAACCTGGGAACCTATATACAGTACACACCTGTTTATCCAAACCCCTAGTATCCAAACCTCTGCATCAGCCGCATCCCTTCCTCTGCCCCAGCCTGAGATACACGTCCTCTGCAGTGTCTCTCTCATGCTGGGGGACAAGGAAGTGATCCCGATAACGAAGCTTTTCGGAAAACAGAGCCCAGACTCCCAGACAGGACTGCAAGGGGGCTCCCACTGCGGCCCTGCCGTCATGAGAGTGAGTGAACAGGGCCATGACAACGGAGCTGCAGAGGACCCCCTGCACGGCTGCAGGCACGAGGTGAGATCTGGCAGGGCAGGGCAGGGCAGAGCAGAGACCCCCGGCCAGGACCGTGCTCTGTCCTCTCGATTATCCCAATTATCTGAATAAAATCAGCGTCTGCCATGCTAGTCAGATAATTGAGAGGATACCATAGACCTCTCTGGGTGCCCTGGATGGTAATATTTCCCCACTTGCAAGAACAGAATCCAGGGGTTTAAAACAGAGAGAACTCTCTTGGGGAGGGAACGGGGGGAAACAGAACATACTCCTCAAAGCCAGCAATTCGTAAATTCTATGAGGTAAGACCCCCTCCCCCACGATGTCTCTACCATCGTCCCAACCTCAGCCCTCCTGCAGCAGTTGTGAGTGGCTGGTACATTACAGTCATTTCCTGTCTCCCCACCTCCTCCACTTACAGTTTGTCATCCTGGACTGGTGGAGTCCAAGGATTGTGCCCGGTTAGGGCTGCTCCAGGGGCGCTACCAGCTGAAGTGATGTCAGCTTTGAAAGCTGCGAAGGGAGGCCTGCATCAGAGTCCCTCAGGTAGGTGGCTGGTCCCTTTAGCTTCAGCCCAAATCACCTGCCTCAGAGCCACCTCGGCTCTGGCCGCTCCACAGCTCAGCGCCCGACCTGACTTTACGGCCTTGGCATAATCCATGGTCCTAAAGCTGCTTGATGCTGAACCTTCTAAGAGGGGGCTCGTGCACAGGAAAGAAGGGAAAAGCTCCTTCCCTCTCTTTTTGGTCCTGTCCAGGCTTCCTTACCCAACTCTGCCTGACTGGTTAGCGGTCAGAGTGACCCGCACCCAAGGGAGATCTGGGACAGTTCTCTCGTCCCGTAATTTCCCAGCAGGGACACTCGCACTGCAAACTCAGGAGTAAACTATATTTTAAACAAAATGTCCGAAGTTGTCAGATAACTGAAAGGCAGATGAGGCCTGGCCCATTCAGTGATTTTCCCTTGCTCACCAACAGGTGCCGGCTGAGAGCGCTCTCCCGTATGGAGAGCATGGAGCTGCTCTTCTCCCCTTCTCCCGCCAGGTGTTAACTGGGACTTCAGACCACGGAGCTTACCTGTGCAGTCCCAGTCTGTCCCCATTCCTGGCTGCAATAACGCTAGGCCTCGCCACTTGCTGCTCTGCTGGGTTTACATGATTAATTAGAACATTTCGAATTCCTACATGCCACAGTAGGGTTTCCATCTCCCTGGTGTCCACGTGCACTTTATCCCGGGTTAAATCAGGGTGCAGTCATGCTTCTAAAGCAGAGGAGAAAACATACCACTTTAAAGGAGAGAGAAATAGCTGGCCCGCTGGCTAAGTGCCCAGGATTTCACAGCACCGAGTGAGCGGAAAACCTGGGAGATGTGCCTGCCAGCTCTTCCCAGATAAGGTCAGGTGGAGGCTGAAATGTATTTCTGGCTGGAGTAAATTCCAGAGGTGAGGGCCCACGCTTATGCCTGGCCTCCAGTTCTCATTAGCTCTTTTCTGCTGTTCAGTTACTTAAACCGTCCCTATGGCTGTGATCTCTGAGCTTCACCTTTGGGACACCAGGTCAAGCTTTCTGGAAGAACACGTGGGGAGTCAGAGAGGGAGAGGCCATTGTTCAGGTAACTTGGAAATAGGCCTTCGGCCATGGAGGGCTGGGTAGCTAGGGCCAGGCACTTTAAATTGCATTGTGCAGAGAGCATCACACGGGCATGATCTGCTCATGCCATTCTGCCATGCTCAATGTGACCAACTGGAGCTTCTGAAGGGTTTTTGGCACCAACTGGAGCTTCTGAAGGGTTTTTCCAGTTTAATCCCCGCTAGGGTGTATTGCAGCAGTCAAGCTTAAGCCCAATGAAGGTACAGATGACTGGGCACGGTACCATAGCTGAGAGGAAGAGACAGTCTCTCAGCCACAGAGAGACGTTGCTGGCAGTTGATGCCTTCTGTGGATCTATGAGCAGGGATGAGCTTAGTGATACCCCAAGATCGTGGGCAAAATCTCTCATTTGATGTTTCCGCACCACTGCCCATCCTCTCTCTCAGCATCACCTCCATCTTACCAGGCCTGACCCAGTCCCCACCAGCTATCGGAAGAGCCTGGCGATGGCTCCCCTTTGGCCAGGGAAGAGGAGACATAGTGATCAGCGTCAGAGCTGGTCAGAAAAGAAGGGAAACATTCTGCAAACCTTTCTGTGCACCTTGTTTTCATTTTCCAACTGGCTCTTCTCAGTGACCTCTCCAGTCTCTCCAACGGCTTACGGCAGCAGTGGGACCAGAGCTGCTAGCACAAGTAGTGCCCGATATGTGTGAGGAGAGAAGGGAGGCCGAGGAATTCCACTCCTCCTAGGCCAATCCCACCCTGAGACCAATACCAGGCCTACGCAGGGGTGACGTTCAGCACGACGGAAACTTCCACCACAGAGGCTGGCCTGTGGGCTGCGAATGGGAAAAGCTGGCTGAACTCGCTGCCACTGTGGAGAAGAGGGTTGAGCGGAACCCCCCGAAAGGGAGATTTAAACGAGGAAAATAAACACCGGGAAGCACAAATGTTTAAGATCCATTCAAAGTAACCGGGCAGCACGTCTCACACAACGCTCCCTTTCAGCTTTAGAGCATGTGTTGTTCTAAACATCTGGGCCACAACAAGACAGGGATCCCAGTGGGGCAGGGGGCAAAGAGAATACCTGATGGAAAAGGAGGGACAAACGAGAGGTGTAAAGACAAAGCCAGGCCCCAAAGCAGCCTTACTCGTCTTTTTCCCCACTACAAAACCTGTGTCACAGGAATGTGAAATACAGCATTATGTATTGGGAGTCAAAGACAAAACGGCTTTCATGACAGGATATTGCTTTACAAGTAAGAGATGACTCAAAAGATGACACATCCTCAGTGCCTGTTGAGGGACTCCAAGGGGAACCTGGAACTAGGAAGCTGTTAGAATATTGAAATGTACTAAGGTACATTCATCCCACAGCCTGTACACAAACATATTGCACATCACAGTGTAACCTTAGGGGGAAGCTTTGAAAATCCTGAATTAGAAATTATTATTTCAAGAAGAGAGGAACTGACTTTGAATGTTGATTCCCCACCCTGAGTAGCGTGCACTGGTAGCAAGGTATGTTATGTTGATGTTTGCTTTGCTTATCGTGGGAAAAAGACTTCAAGGATGTCCATTTATGACACGTTGCCTGCCTTTCAGAGCTGTGGCTAGAACGGTGCTGTTGAAAATTGAGACTGGCAGGTGTGACATTAAAGGGAGTCACCACTGCAGATGGTCTTTCCCAATCTGTTACCTGAATGTCAAGGACTTCAAGCTTGATCAAATGCTTATTGATAGCTGGGGTGCAGTTCTTTTTAGGTGCTGCACAGATCTCCAGTAAAGTCCATTCTTCATTAATCTTCCCCTCCGACTGATTGAGTCTCAAGTGTAGTGCAGATCCCTGCAGAGTATACCCATGCACGCATGCAAACGTGGCGCATAGCTTGCAAGATTTGTGCAGCTCCAACTGTGACTTTTCATGCACTAATTAGTTAAAGAGTTCAAGTGAATGAAGTCCTCTGTTTATCTACAGGGTAGCTGCAGGGCAACCTTCCCATCTACACTGCCCTGGCACCATGCTTCACCCTGGTCTAAGGACAGACTTTCTTCATTACAGCTAATGGGGTAGTTTGCTTGCCATGGCGCTTCCACTTTTTGGCCTCTCTGCCAACCAGGGCAAAGTGTGGTGGAGAGTTTGTGATGTGGGAACTGAACTGAGGCCTGGTCTACACTGAAAAATTAGATCGACCCAGCTACATCGCTCAGGGAGTTGAAAAACGTCCACCCCGGAGCACCACAGTTAGGTTGCCCTAAACCCCAGTCTAGACGTTGACCTCGCTACCACTCTTGGAGGGGTGGATTGACCCTGCCACAGAAAACCCCTCCTGTCGCGGTAGGAAGCGTCGCGACAATGGCACAGCGGCAATCCGTAGCTGTGCCTCTCTAGCACAGACAAGCCCTGAGACCCCCCAAACTCATCTCACGGCCTGTCCACCAACATCCACTAGATGGAAACAGCTTTTACTGCCCACAGAACGATGCTGGATTCAAAGTGGTGACCTGCCAGCGTAAGGGTGTGCGTTTCATTGGCAATGCCTCGTTCCCCTATAACTGCTAAACGCAAGGGGGGTTCCTATATATGTTACTTGAAGCTTATCAAAGGAGGCTCTATGCCTGGGATCATATTGACAGTCACAGTCCTGGCAGTGTTCAAACAATGGCCATCCATTTACATGACACGTCCAATTCAAAGTGCAGTGATATGGAAACACTGCAGTACCTGGCAATAGCTGAAGCAGAAACTCAGATATTAGCGACTGAAAAAGACTTCATATCAAACCAAACAATCAAATGATCAAATCTGTAGGGGGAAAAAAAATCTCATCGTATAAAACACATGCACAAAGACAAAAGATAACATAAGACTAAAGGCTGGTCTAATATTCACACTTCTATAGCACCTTCCATCCAAAGATCTCAAAGCCCTTGGTGAACACTAACGTGGAAGCAGGTAATAAATTATTATTAAATTATAACTGATAGGGAAATTAAGGAACAACGAGGCTGAGGCCCCAGGTCTCAGAGCAAGTATGCTTTAACCACTAGATGATACTTGTGCTCTAACAGACGTATTGGAGCACAAGCTTTCGTGGGTGAATACCCACTTCGTCAGACGCATGTTGCTGTTTCCATTTAATCATTTCTATTTTAATGTCTGGCACGTTAAGGGGAGGGTGGGGGAAGTAACCCTTTTATTGTATCTTCGTCCAATGTCTGTAAGGAAAGCAAAGGGTCCTGCCTATGTGCAAACTTCAGGGCAATAACACGGCCGATACGGTGGAGCAGGAATCCAGGGCTAACTTTATCCCGAAGGGGTCCTGTCCCCTGGGCAGTCCCCCTGAAGCCAGTAGATTTACAAAGACTATGAGGCTAGAACTCACCCTCACCCTACTGTCAGGTGTCACACCAATTCCACAGCACGCTGTGCTATGTGAGTAAGCGTGATGCTTGTGCAATACCCACGAATCAATCACCTACACAGCGTTGCTAGACTGTGGCAGGGGATCCACAACTCGGGCATCCATTGTACATTGAAATGGTTTCCCAGGCCCTGTTCCTCCATCACAGGAGACAAGTAACTCCAAGTAAAGACAGTTGGGGTTGACCATGTCCTGCATGGGGCTTCATCTGTTAAAGAGGGCTGGGGAGGTGGGCCGGGAAGCTCTGGCTGAATGGTGTTTCTGAATGATGGATAGAAGAGATGAAGATTAGGAATAGTTCCCTTCCATCCTTCAACTACATCCCATGAGGGTCCATTGCAATGACTAGAAATCTCTCTCTTGACTAGCCACTTTACATATAAATAGCTATAAAAGTACTATTACAGAGGATTGGGCAAGGAATGACCATGCTTCTTGCCGGTACAAGAACTGTGGAGAGCTGGAGGCCACCTGCTTTGACGATGGAGATTCACCTTTGCGTATTTGAAGTGGAAGATGAAACTGCATCCTTTATAATTGAATAGAGAATGTGTCCTATATCATTTAATAGAGAATGACAAACATTTTCCATAGGGGTTTTGAACAAACCTATACATTTTTATAGCAAATAAGACTCCTGCTATCGAATTCTCTAGGATGGTTTTACAAATCTCATTCAGAAAGGGCTCCGATCCTCTATTAAATACTGCTGGTTTTCAGAGTAATTTATGTCAAATTCAATTGGTTTTATCCTTATTCAATGTTATAGGACTTTCCCATAAGTGGGTAGATCCAAACCAGAGCAGGCTTGAACACCCCTAAGTTTAAGGGTGTTCAAAATCTTGAATCAAACCATGCAGCTTGAAGTCTATTATTAGATTTCTGTTGTGATTATAATGCCTCCACCCTGTATTCATTGGCAAAAACTTGGAGTTTAGGACAAACGTCTTCACATTCCTACATCAGGCTGCTATGAGGCGCTAGATTGTCTTGAGCCTGGGAGCAGGGACTCAATTTTAAAATGCTTCAGCTGAGCATTCAGTTTGATAACTAAAATGCTCCTCCCCATTTTCTTAATAGCCTCAACTTGGCCTCTGCATTTGCATGTATAGTCATTTGCGCATGTCAATAACGGAACGTGCGTGTCGCGTGGGCACAGCAGATAGACATGCTCACACGGCGCCTTTGGCTTGACAAAGTCTATAGCATTTGTACAAGCAAATGAGTTTGTGTTTGGACTGACCTTGACAGGATGTCAGCAAAGCGAATGTCCACTCCCTTTATGCCCTTGGGCAGGAACACGCAAGGTGGGGATTGAAGCCAGCGCAGGGAGGCCTGGGGTTTATTTACTACAACTCAGAATACAAAGAAAGCAAGGAACCAAAATATGCAGCATTATTTTCTCAGAGTCTTGCAGAAACTCTTAATAATCGCAGAGAATTAGATCCCAACTCAAGCCGGTAAGTGAACGATCGCCATGCTCTCCGCTGGCCAGTAAAGACGGCAAGCTGCTCTTTGGATGATAAATGCCTGCACAACCAACTTCTTTTTAAATGTTAGGGTGCTTTTGCTTATCCGAAGGAAGCCTGGTTACTGTCAGCCCGATTCTCCATCACTGCTGGTAGAAGCAATTACAACATCCTCAGGGGGCTGAGAATTCTCCAGAGAGGCATTAGCCTGTAGCATAGGTTTGAGAACACTGAGGGAAGATCCACAATCCCCTTGTCCATATTGGCCCCAGTCCAGCAGGGCACATAAGCACATGCTTAACTTTGGATTCCCATTGAAGTGCCTGGACTGTGGAATTCATGAAGGCCAGAGGATTACTCGTGGTGAAAGTGAAGCACGTGCTTAAGGGCTTTCCTGGATCAGAGCCCTGGACTGCTGGGTGACGTCCTGCACGGTATGAGTCCAGGGATCAGAATCTGTTCCTGAGTAAGAGTTATAAATCTTGTACGTCTGGGCTGGTAGTGGTAAATACATTAGCAGCCCTATTTTATGTGTTCATCATAGAGGTTGCTTGTCCTGGAAGAACTAAAGATAGCTTGCTATTGTCAACAGAAAATGCATTTCATTTACCCAAAACTATCAGGAGCTTGGATAACAAAAAGCTTGTTTTCCCCAGTAATATGCTCTTTTATTATTACACTGGATTAAATTAAATTGCTAACACAAGGACAAGCGGATGAACCAGTAGCTATGATAGCATACAAGAACGCCAGTACAATGTTTGTAGGCTGTATGTCGCTTGGTATTTAAAGATTCTTATCTCCAGAATAATATAAGCTGAAATACAATGTGAGGACCCCAGGCCATTAAGTGTAGCCATGCTGTTTGCATTGCTTTATTTTTGTGTGCTGTCTTTAAACAGACGGTAAACACTATTTTGAAGTGAAAGTTGCAAGAGCACTTTCTATTTTTCAGTGCACAGGGACTCAATTTATTCATTGTTCAAAAAGAGAACAGAATTGTATTTTTTTCTCTCAAGAACTCAGAGGAAACATTGGCAAAACGCTTTCATAAAGATGATCAAATTGTTTACCAGCACTGATAAAATGATTCCATTCCACAACCTGTCTCACAAATATATTTTTGTAGCAGAGAAAATATGTTTTTGTTAGCAAAATAGATGAAGATACCTTTAGAAATATTCACCAAGTTAACAATTAGACTGGAGATCAGAGGAATGATTTACCGTTCCTTTCCAAAGGAGAATGAAAATAGAATTGTGTTTATGGAACACATTGCTATTCTGCAGGAGGAAGTTCTCACGTACGACCCCAGATTCCTCCTATAGTTTTTAATACAGTCACGTTTAGTTTTAAAATCTCCTCCTCCTCTTCTTTCTATGGCAGCAGTATGCTGAGGTGGAGTTTACAGGGTCCGCTCCAATGAAAGTCACTGAACTCCATTTTCCCTTTTGGTTTTGGGCAGTGCCCGGGAGCTGAGTATTCTGACTCGGTTCTGGAAAATGTGTGTCCCCAAAAGGTCCCGTGTCAATTTCAGTCTCACCTCTTGTTTTTTGTTTGTTTGTTTGTTTGTTTGTTTTTGGCTGGTGAATAAAAATGTCCATTTTTTATTTGGTTTCAAAACTCTGCACCAATCCCTACAAGCTCACGATGACAAAAGCCGTTGGCAAAATAATGTCATGAATGTCACCCATTCCGGACAGACAAATGAAATAAACTCCAGTTGTTTTCAGATGAAATGCTAATGGGATGCTTTATATCTAAGTAGTCTGTACAACATTGTTGCCTAATAGCGGGCGGCCTGGGATGCTGGAGATGGAATTGGCATGAGAGCAGGGCCTAAACTGTGGAACTCACTACCGCCAAAAATAAACCCCACCAAACTAAATGCAAAACACAGCTCTGCTGTCCCCTTGCCCACACATTTCTGCTGTGCTTCAAGTTCCCCTGACAGGGCCAGAAGGGAAAGAATTTGTTCTTTTTCACAGGGAGGCCCTTGAATACAATGGTGATAAGGGCCTTACAAGTGGAGCTGTGTGGAATGCTTTGGTGAATTGTACATCCACAAAAACTGCTTTTTTCAGGGCACTGAAACTATTCACAAATTCAAAAAATAACTTTGGCCTGCAAAAAAAAATAGATTTTTTTTAAAAGGTGAAAACGTTTAATTTCAACCATTTCACAACATGTTGACTTTTCGTTTTGTTTAAAAATATAGCTTTTTAAAAAAAAGATGAAAAATACCCCAAATGCCCCAAAAACAAAACAAAAACATTCATTTGGGTCAAACCAACCTAAAAAACAATAATCAATTATTCGCTCAGCTGTACTTACAACTATGTAGGTAGACTCAGGCATTTTTTGCCACCGTACTATGAAACCCAGTTCTGATGTTGCTGGCAAAGGGACATAACATTTTCTAGTGTAGTCTCAGTCAGTTGAAGTTTTGTTGCTAACTTCTGAAGAAGTGGGATCGGCCCCTTGACAGCAAAGTCATTGTTTTATTGTGTAATCAGCTTTTTATTTTTCCCACACACTCCTTAGACTCGGTGCCTCTGTACATTCCTCCTTGAAAAAATATTAAACTAGAATAATAAAAAAAGAAACTATCACTGGTTGTTGCCTGCATCCCTAGGGAAAGTCCGATGAAAAATAATGCAGGACAATATGTGCTCTCACTGTAATGAAAAAGTAAATGGGAATCTCAAAGTGACAGCTCCAACCATTTAGAATTAGGCAGCTGACTTTTACTGTCTAACCCAGGATACCAAAGAAAAATTCTAAGAAACCCAGTTGAGGAAACTGCCATTGAAAAAGAAGCTCTCACGTGTTAATTCATACTCCAATACAGCCTCTTGTGCATTCACATAGGAGAAGCAGTATATTACACAAAAGTAATATACCTACCATATTCTACTGCACTTTGCATCATGCACGTCTTGCTTACTTTGCATTTCTGTGATTTCATTAATTGCACTTATATCCTTCTTGATCTTTACTATGATATGCCAAGGGATCCCTTGCTCTCTTTATGAAAAAATAACTTACATGTGCCCATTAAATAACTATACCATATTATCAATAGGTGCAATAGACTCTTGCTCATGTGGTGATATGCCTTAACTATGCAGTTAGATCATTTAACGACACTGTAGAAGACCTGCAGAAGACACATAAAGCTAATGGAATGTTTACATGTACTTCCAGTAGATATTGCTTGCAGCGTATTGTGCCAGATCCCCAGAAGTGCTAACAGCAACATGAGCACCACGGAGAGCTGCCGGTGCTCAGTATGTCTCTAGGTTTAGCCCATAATCAATACACCCTATGGCAAAACAGGAATTTGCCGCTTATCATACAGTGTCCTAGAACCATAAGATGATCTTCTGTCTTACAGGATCTTGATGTTACGGCATGAATTCAGGGCAGGCTATTTCCTGCAACACAGTTGGAATGGTAATCCTCCACAACCACGTTTATAAACCTTCCCATATGCTGCCATGTAAAACGTATATAGCTTAACTACTAAGGCTCCAATCCTGCCTGCATTATGAACACGCTTAACTTTGCTCATGGGAGTCATGCCTGCCTTACGGTGACAGACCTAAGGAGCTCAATCTATTTATCTTAAAAGAGAAGATTAAAGGGGTGATTGTTCACAGTCAATAAGTACCTACATGGGGAATAAATATTTGATAACGGGCTTTACAGTCGAGCAGAGAAAGGTCTAACACAATCTAACAGCTGGAAGTGGAAGCTAGACAAATTCAGACTGAAAACAAGGCACATTTTTAACAGTGAAGGTAATTAATCATTAGAACAATTGACCACAGGGTGTAATGGAGTCTCCATCACTGACAATTTTGAACTCAAGATTGGATGCTCTAGGAATTATTTTGGGGCAGGTCTCTGGCCTGTGTTATACAGAAGGTCAGACTGGATGGCCCCATGATCCCTTCTGGCCTTGGAATCTCGATGGAATAGCTGTTGCCAACTTGCTCTTACAACAGAAAGAAAGCGGCAGGAGACTTTTTAACAGTAACCACTTGTTACTGAGAACCATACAGATAGGCGGTGCTGGCTTGCCTGCCTGGCTCCAAGTGCCATAGTAATGTGTGTCCGTTGATAAGGTCCACTACATCATAATTCCTCCCATCCAACACTGAGCAACTTTGGCTCCTACTCCGAAGTTATTGCTATCATTACATCGCCTCTTATTTTTTAACGACATACAGATCGTTTAACTACCTTTCAACTTTATTTAACGTTATCAACTTAATTTAGCATCCATAACTCTAATCTGAATGCTTGAAGAGTCTAGCACACTTAGTCTGCATCTAGAAGCTTTTCTTAGCTCTCTGCCTTTAGCAGTAGTAACAGCAGCATCAATGTCCCTTTTCCTCCGGTATTTGAACTGACCCCTGAAGACTGAGTAGATTCAACAGACTGGTCTGGCATTGCTTGCATTTCTGAGCTGGATGTTGACACAGTGTCTGTTTTTCTATATTTTCATTCCCCTCCCCCAGTCTTTTAGTGCTCTAAAATTTTTTCTGTTTCTTCTATACACATCTCCTTCCTCTATCTCAACAAGGTAAGATCTTGGAGCAGCACATTGGTCAATCTCCTTTGCAGGTTTTCATACTTCCTTTTGACAAATACAAATAGTCCCTCCATTTTCCAGTGGTGATAAAGGCTTTGCACTTTTGTCAAAGAAAAAAGTTTTACTTTCCTTGTCTCAACTTTAGGTTAGTTTGTAAGTCTCCTTGAATCAGCTTGGGTTGCAACATTTGTGATGAAGTCAGCAATCTGGTCCTTAGTTAAGCAGGAGATCCGAATTCTCCCATAGGTGTATTCTGATAGCCTGCGGCACTAAGACAGGGATCTGTGTTATCCAAGCTAGAGTTTTTAGAATCCTTTTTACAGTTTGAACTGCTCTCTCGTCCATTCCTGTTGGTTCTGGAAATAATGGACCTGTTGGTTGGTGAATAAAGCCCCATTGCATTGCAAATGTTTTAAAGTCTCTGGAGCAAAATTGTTGTCCATTGTCACTAATGAATTCGTCAGGTATGCCATACCTTGCAAATGCATTATTATTTATTTCAAATAATCATCCAGGCGAACTTGACAGTTATGACTGTTGACATGTGTGGGATAAGTTTCCCAGGGTGCGAATCAGCCTGGCAGATCTGCAAGGCCATTTCAGTTTTTGTAGCAATTTTTGAGTTGTCAGGTATTAGAGCTTTTTTTTTCTGTCTAGAGTGCTCCCAAATATTTTATCTCTGTCAGACCCAATTTGCGTTCCTCTTGTTCTGTCGCAGCTTCCTTTCACAACACCTGTCTAGAACTCCCTGGAGCTTTTTCATCATGTTCTTGTCTGGGAGCTCCCCACACCAGTATGTCATCTATATAACATTCAGCACCTTCCATATCTTCAAGAGTCGGTTGGCTCACCCTTTGGTACTCTTCAAGAGCTGAACAGATGCCAAAAGGACGCCTCTACCTGCTAAATGCAGAGTCAAGGACTTTTGTCATCCAGCTGTATTTGCCAAAATCCATCTAAGACAGTGAAAACTACATCTTTTGCTAAGCTGCTTGTGATTTCTTCTACTGTAGATAACTGAAAATGTTCCCTTCACTTTATTCATATCTCTTGGATCCAGGCATATTCTTATTTCATCTTGACCTGGTTTGTCTACATTACTATAGAACTGAACAATTTTTGGAGGTTCTTGCCTTATTGTTATTACTTGCAACTGTTCCACACGGTGCAATTCTTTTTCTGCTTGTCCCTTAATGCCACTTAGACCTTTACGAGGTGCATGAATTACAGGTGAGTTCATCTTTATGGTGTGCTTACCTGGCAAGCACCTAAACCTTCAAATATATCCTTGTATTCTTTAAATCTGTCCCAGTCATCTGCTGGTTCTTCCTTTACCATACTGACTCTTTGCTCTACGTGTAAACTTTCCACCACCTGAAATCCCAGCAAGTCTTTCTTGCCCCAACACTCACAGTCCAAGTTCCATTTACCACACATGTGCAGTTTTTCCCAAAGAGGCTGTCAGCCAGAAATCCAAGCTGTGAATTCATTTGGCCCTTCAAGTGCTGTATAATGTTACAGACATCACATGGGCTTGTGCCCCAGCATCTGTTTCAAACTCGAGGTTTTGTGATCATTGCCGAGCAAATCCAGTACTCAGCATAGTGAGGAACGGATCTTGCAAGGGCGCAAGACTTTGTCCTGGGACTTTTCCTTTCCAGATTTGCACCTTTGGCCAAATGATTCCGTTTGCCAGATCTTCAGCATGATCCCCCTTACGTCAGACAGCTCCTTATGGCACAGCCCTGGCCCTTAGTTGTGTCTGACTGCTCTGTTGTCATCTCTCTGGATCACCGGCTTTTATTAGCATGTCTGGGTGCTAACTAAAGGTGGACTTATGCTGCAGGGTATGCACGTGTTTCCAGCTCACCCAGTCCTTTCAATTGTTTTGTAGCCATTTCATCTGCATGATATATGTCCACAGCACATTCAAGGGTTAAATTAATCTCCCCCAACAGCCTGACTTGCACTGAGTCAGATGTAATGCCACACACGATGGGGTCTTTAAGAAGCAATTCAAACAGGTCTCCACATTTGCAGGATTGTCCTGCCAGTTTTAAATCAGTCACATGTTGCTTTATACTTTCCCCATCTCTTTGACTTCTGCCGAAAACTTTCTGCCTCTCAACACATGAGATTTCTTTGTGATGCATAGTATGCCTCAAACTTATTCTTTAAGCCCTGTATTTTTTCTTTATCTTCTGCACCATCCTATTGAAAAGTATTCAGTTCCTCTCTTGCTTCTTCACCTGTCACATGATGAAATAACGCTGCTTTCAGCCATTCATCTTTTTCGCCTGAACCACTCGTGATGCTGTACAACTCACAACCCTGCTTCCAGGCTCTCCAGTTTCCCACTGCATTTCCTTCAGTCACTAACTTTCCCGGAGCCTGTAGTTGGTCCATTTTTGTTTGTGTTTTTCCTGGCTTGTTCTGCTCTTTTCTTACTTGTAGTTTGTTCTGACGCCATATAATAGCTGGTTGCCACCTTGCTGTTATAACATCAGAAAAGATACTGGAGACTTTTAAATTAACAGTAAACACTTTACTTAACTTCTTAACTGAGAACCATATATACAGGTGGTGCTGGCTTGCCTGCCCAGCTCCCCGTGCTGAAACAATGTGCCTGTGCTGATAAGGCTCGCTACATAATAATTCCCCACACACACACACACACACACATTGTCGGTAACTTTGGTTCCCACTCCAAAGTTCCTATTACCTTTACACTATGAATCTATGTATCCCACTAAGTCAAGGAGGCTATGCTTTGTATTGAAGTTACGGTATTGAGGCTTCAGAGCGGAGGATCCTAAAGTCTCCCGTGTGCGTTGCCATGGGAACAGAGATTCAGATTCAGCCCTAGGGTTCTGCTTCTCATGCCTTTAGCAGGGACAAACCCCCAACCTCTTAGGAGGTAAGTACGAGCCTCTCCTTCCTCAGCTACAAGGCCCAGGGCCAAAGCGTAAAGCCAGTCGCAGGCTCAAACCTCTATGTGGGGACAGAGAGCCACATGATGGCTGCATAGGTTACACACCCATGGCAGAGTGTGTTTGGGTCAACCAAGAATTTACTCATTTCTGGGACCAAGCCACCCTGCTTCTGCACTGGAAATCCCTGCGGCCAAGACTGAAGCCCCGGGGAAAGCAGCCATGACCAGAATTCAAATCGTGGGTGGAATTCATGCCTGGCGCTGGCCCGCCATGCCTGGGTGAATCTCACCCTGCTGTGACATCCCACCTGGAAATTAAGGCAGACAGATTACACCACAGCCAAGAATGACAGGATTTTATTGCAGATGGCCACCTGGTGTGTATAGCTGCTACTTCTGTATTATATGTTAATAAACAGCCGTGGACTCTCCCGATGCAAATAGGTAAATGGACATCTTTATGGTAATTCATTGCAACCTCCTTGGCAGATTTGCAATGAACCCTTCAAAACTCTCCTTTTCCGTAAGACCTACAAAAATAGTGACCACCGCTAGGCTGCTGGTATGCAGAGACCACTGCCTGTCATGCTGCCCAACACCGTCTCACTGTTTCTTTGTACTCCCCCATCTGTCTGGCTCTATCCACCGGTTATCTCTTGTCTCAGACGTAGTCTAAAAGCTAAGGAGGGATCGTCATTTTGTTTTGTGTTGGTTAAGCCGCTGGCACAAAGGGGTCCTGACCCATAGCTAGGTCTCCGAGTTGCTGTGGCCAGACAAAGAGTAAATAATAATAATTACTAGTGGTTTTCTACTAGAATGCGGCAAACTGCTCACGCTGATGAGTATGGATTGCAGAGACGTGCCTGATCCCATTTCAAAATTGATGACTGCCTTGCAACCACACATGCAGTCTCTGACCCTCTTTTCCATGGTGCACAAATAGAGCGTTCACTTGGTTACATTCCTCTTAGTATTCATTGCCAATAAAATGTTTGGTTTCACAGCTCAGTCCCTACCGACTTTTATGACCCTGGACTCTAGCTGGAGCATTCAGTGAATGATGTATTACACTCTATATTAGTACAGTTCCAGAAGTTATGAAGAACGTATATGCAATTTATCGGTTTCTAAAGTCTGGCAGAGCCCAACTGTACAAGAAGTGAGGCTGCTACAGACAGGTTTAGTTACTGTGCATCATTTCACACCTTCATTACAATCTCCACCATGAAAATGGATTACTTCTGGCCCTCTCGCTGTTCTCATTAAACTTTCATTCTTGCAAGGTGTCAGAATGGGAAAATGCCTAATATATTCAGTTAATTATAACACTGCTCACTGCTTTAACCTATTCAATTACCTGTATTTTCATTGGCTGATCTGGTGAGCTGCTTCCTACAGGTTACTAATGCTAAAAATAACAGGGAGTGGGACATCCAGCAAACAGAGGTATGCAATACCAAAAAGGACAAAAGCATGCAGCACCCTCCAGTGTCCCACAGAAGATAGTTGGGAGAAAATTGGCAGGAACTCCAATCATTTGTACCACCAGTATATGAGATTTCACAGAACATCTGACTCCATTTTATAATGAAGTGCTATGCTAATTCAGGACTCCAAGAAAGGACAGTAGATACCAGCATGGCTTTCCATCTCCTTTGCTAATGTAGGCTAGTGGTAACCAGCAGCCAGGTGCTACAAACTTATTATGGGAATAGTCCTTGGGGCTGCTTGGGTAATAGCACTACTTGTCTGAGCAAGAGTTGGCAGGAGTTAGCCGTCGTTATGACTTCAGGCTATCATTCATGCTTCAGGGGATCAATTGATTACCTGCTAAGGTCAGAAATATTGTTTCCTTTAGCATAATGTTGTGCTGTTACATGCATATGGAAGCCCCCAGAAGCATCTGGCATGGGCAACTGTCACAGATTAGACACTGGATGACATGCAGGGCCGGATTAATATTTTGTGGGCCCCAGCACTGGACTGTCGCCTCCCCACCCCTGCTCGCTCCCAAGGCCCCGCCGCCACTCAGCCTCTTTCCCCCACCCCCCCAGGCCCCACCCACTGCTCACACAGTGGGAGGGGAAGAGAGGAGCGAGCAGGGGCGGAGAGGAGCGAGTGGCAGGTGGAGCCTTGAAGCATTGCATAGGTGGAGCACAGTCCAGGGGCCGGGGCCCCCTCTGAAGGTGGGCCCAGCACCATGACACCATTGTAAACCCGGCACTGATGGCATGGACCATTGGTCTCTTGCAATGTGGCAATTTTTAAAAATACGTCTCATAGGAACAAGCATGGAGTTACATCATATCTTTAAACCTTAAAACAAAAAAGGAAGAGGGGTAAAAAAAGAGAAAGTGACCAATATTTCTGGCATATTTGCCACATAGCAGAATGAGCTGCTCACACCTACCTCAAGGATTTGCTGATTTGGTATTTTGGAGGAATATTTGCAATGGAGCTGACATGCAACGTCCTTTTGCAGCTACACTCTGGAGTTAGCAGAACAAATATGCAGGTTAACAAGCTCCTGTTTCATAAATGGATAGATTAAGGCCAGAAGAGATGATTATGCTCATCTGGTCTGACCAGACAGGTCAGACACAGGTCAAAGAACCTCACCCAGTAATTCCTTCATCCAGCCCAAAACTTCTGTTTGAGCTAAAGCAGATCTTTTAGAAAGACATTCAACCCTGATTTGAAAACTTCAAACGATGAGAATCCAGCACACCTCTAGGTAAATTGTTCCAGTGGTTAATTACCTGCCCTGTTTGCAGGGGATAACCTGCCCACAAAGAGGAGATTACATTTTTACATTAGATTTTTCTCTATAATAAAAACAAAACAAATTTACAAGCCTAAGGATTGTCCAAATACCCCCAAATGTGCATTTTATTTTTCAACACACCATGATTTTTAAAAATGTATTTATGAAGAAAGCGTCTGTGCAATAAAAGAACAGTGCATTCTGCCAGAGACATACTAAACACAACTAAAAAAAGGCATCTCCCTGATGGATAAATCAGAAGATCAAAGTTGTGTTTTATTAGTTGTCTAAAAAGTGTCTTTAGCTCTGAGTTGCAAGGGAAAATTTGCATTTAAATAGAAAGATTAATAACTGTAATACACAGAGCCCATACTGAATAGTTTTGTAACAGAAAATAATTCATATTGTTTCATATAAATTGTGCACCTTAAGTCAAGCTCCCCAAAAGTAATAATTCTAATATTTTATGGAACAATTTTAATACCATACAGCTTTGTTACATTATTAGTCAGGGTTGTAAATAATGCATGTCTGGAGCTTTGGGGAAATCTGGATTTGAAACACTTACCTATGAAAATTCAATAGGGCATGTGCTTTCTGCTCTAAGTGTTTACAGTATGCATGAGTTCCACTTAAAGGGGAAAAAAATCGATTGAGACTTACAGAACAAACCTTCCCTTCCCGCGCACAGCCCAAGTAGAAAGCTGTGTGCTGCCTTTCCCCAGGTGCCACAGCAGCCTGGGAGAATGTGACGCAGTTGACACTGTATCCTTGAAGCTTCAGTAGCCCCTAGCCCTTCTGAAGGGAAGGAGGCCAGGAAGATTAGCAGATTCTCGAGCCCTGCCCCGTCCCTTGCCTGACCAGCTCCATTCCCTGTGTGCTGTCTTTCCCTTAAGGCCCTGTTTGGGTCTGATGGAGGAGCTCTGTGGGTGAAGGAGATGTGATGCAAGGCCTGCAGATCTGTGACTACGCAGAGGTGCTAACTAGCCTACCCTGGGGCACAAAAGCCAAGGCAGCCTGTGGGATGCAGTAACTGCCTTAAATGGCTCTCCTGCTGCTCATTGGACTGCAGGGGATGGGGATTCCTTCCCCTTCCCTCTGACACCAGCAGAGACCTACCTTGCCCTTGCCCTCGTCCAACAATCCATCTGGTTAACATCTGGACACAGAGCAGTACTGCATGCAGCATTCTGAACCAGCGGCTTTACCCTCCTGTGCCCTCAGGCGCTTAGGGTGGCCATCAGTTTCCACCATGTATTTCGGTCCTGTGCTGGTCTGTTCAAGCTTCTGAGAGCTATGTTGACAGATTTAGTTTGTTTTCTCTGCTGTTCTGCGTAATGTTTCTCTAGGTCGCCCTCTTTTTCTCTGTCCAGATGGAGTCCATTCTCACTTGATGTGTAAGTCCTGTTGGTGAACATAAGAACATGGTGGCATCCTTCAAGGGTATCCTTGCCGTGTTCGATACTTTTAGGCTGGTTTGAGCTCTTTAGAATTTCTGATACTGTAAAAGATTCTTTCCAGGAGAATCTGAAAAGCTTTTGCAGGCATTTACTTTGGAATGAGTCGATCGTCTCCATTTCCATGACGGCGTCATGAAGGATGACAGACATGATGCCCATCTTAACAATGGGTACGTTTGTCTCAGTGCCAGTTATGCAATTTTTTTTCCAAATCTTTTCAAGCTTGTGGAAGTTGCTAGCTTCTTTTGATAGTTGCTGCTCGACATCTAGAACGGTATCACCCTCACGGTATGGCTCACTCCCTAGAGCGGTAAAACAAATGACTTCTTCTGGCGTTTCTCCACCTGCACTGATGGTAACTTTGGAGACATTGACAACCCTATATTTTGCCTTCCCCATGCTGATAAACAAACCAGCTTATTGTGTTGTGTCTGCCCGAAGCTGGGTCCATTCAGCCAGGTGTTGACTTAAGCAGCTCAATATCCTCAGCAAAGATGAGGTCATCCAATCGTGCTTTAGCATTTTCCATCACATCAACCGATTTAAAGGTGCAAACACCGTTGCACTCAGCTTCCCCCTCTGGTGAAAGAAAGTGGCTGTTGCAAGCCCCTAAAAATTGGCATTTATAATAGGAAAAAGCAACAGTTTCTTCACTGTGGCAGCAGCAGCAGGTGCTTAAAGGTTTTCAATTTCTGCAAGAGAGAGAGAGACTTATTTACCGTTACACCTGGAGCTCAGTGCAGAGAACGCACACAGGTTAATTTATTGCTCCTTCATAACATTCCAACCCTTACCCAGAGAGACCTTTTAATTAGAGCAGGAGCAGGAGAGAATTGCCCAGCCTTCCCCCAGTAACCCACAGATAATAGAAGAAAGTAAAATACAATACTCTCCTTAGGAGTACCAGTCTCACTAATTATCCTCCAAAAATTCAGCTCAGGTTTCGCCCTCTGCTCGTTTAATCTTCATCAGTATCACCGCTTTCCAGTTCATCTCGCAGGCACCGAGTTGCAGGCACAGATGTAATCAAGAAAGTTTGAGATAGCCATTTTTAGTCTAGCAAAGGATGTGATGCGTCTCTGGATCACACAAATCCCCGTTGATGGGCAAGTCACTCTGGTAGCAGCAAAGGGTTGTGTAGAAGCTAGAAACCCCAAGTGTACTATGCATTATGTGCAACCCACATGTTCTCTGGTGGGGCGGTGAGGGTTCAAGTAAGGCAACCTGGGGCTCTCAGCACACCACAGCACAGAGCTTCTGCCCCAATACTTAGAATGCCACGCACCTCCTTGTCTTCCAGAGAGGTGGGCTATGGCATGGGCCCCCACTCTGCTCCTTAGGAGTGAAAGGAGTCCCTTTGTCCCTGGGGCAGGAGTGGCACCAGCTGCCCCTTTTCCCCCTGCCCAAATTCTTACCACAGCAATTGAGATGCATCAGGTTGAATGGCTGAGCTGGGCCTGCTGAACTCTTCTACAGTCATGCACTGAGCCCCTGCAGGGGATGGTGAGGCCACCTCAGAGTGTTAGGTCTTGTAATTAATGCTCCAGTGAGATGACTAGACCAGTTCACACCTCTCCGAGCTAGTTTTTCAGGCTCTTTTCAGACTCAGGCAGACACCCCTGCATTGGATACACCTGGATCCGATTTTTCAGCTTTTCTCCTCAACCAGGAGACCTAGAATCCCCTCATTTTTTTAAAATGAAAGCTGAGATTCTGGTGGAGTGACGTGACTCCAGGAGCTGGGGCCCAAGGCACAATGCCTTCATCTGACCTAGAGGATAGGACATGACTGAACTGATTGGGATAGATAAGCTATGCATCTGGGGAGACGGGGATACCTCCTTGATCATTTCATTCCTTTAAATGTCCCCACCACTTCTGGCGATAAGTGTGGATTTTGTCTTTCATCTGGCCCTCATTACAAGAGCATCTCTCCTCTTAGGCTCAAATTCACCAAGTGCAGACCTGGTGGTAGCTCATTGGCAATGACTGTAAATTATAGATACGAGAAATAATTATGAAGCACACCAACGAAAGCCTAAGGTGCTCAGGGAGCTGTGTGACCCAATAAATACTGTAGAGATTCAATAAAAACAGAATTAAAACCTCCCTTTAACATGTAAATCAAGGACACCAAGGAGGGGAGAATACGATCAAGAAAGGAGAAAAATAATGAAAAGAAAGGGAGGAAGCACATTACTGGCATTACAAACAGCACATCTGCAAAACAAACAAGATCTGGGCTACTCAGAATCTGATCTGTAAATATTTGTTAGGAGTGCATGTCCCTTTCTGGCCTGCCAAGGTTTAGTTAACACTACTAGATTCATGAGAAAGGCGCTTTGCCATACAGCTGGAATGACTTTTCAGGCTGGTGGTGCTGGAATTAAAATGCTAAGCGTTTAGTGAGAAGGGTCCAGGTGGACCAGCCAGCAAGGGGAATTACAATTCTGAAGGCCAGCTTTACAAAAGGGATGTGTCGTCACAAGGGACAAGGATTCTTACCACATGTTAGTTAACCCAAGGTAAGATCCTAGGAAAGACAAAGCACTGTGTAGTTTTAACATGAGTTAACAGGTCTAATTGAAAGATCAGATAACGGATTTTTCACTTTGCTGGCAATTAAAAAAACTTGTTTCAAGTCAAATGCAATGTTTTGTTTGGAATGAACATTTTTTGAGGTTTTTAAGTTTCAAAAATAAAATGAAAGGAAATCTGGAAATGAAATGTTATTTCAAATCAGAAAATTGAAATCTTTCATTTCAACAGTGTCAAAAAGAAAGATTTTTTTATTTTGGAGGAGAAGAGGGAGGTTCCCCCACATCAACTGCAATAATTCTGTGAAATCAACATGAATTTGCAAAGCATTTCAGTGTCACTAAATCTGTATTTTATGTTGAAAAATCTTTCAGTACAACAATATTACCCAGTTCTACTAAAGACGAGGGGGAAGCTTAGGGTTAATGATGACTTTCTAACTCCTGTTAAAACTACAAACCTCCATTTCTTCCCTCTGATTTTACATTAGCTCACGTGAGTTATGACACCTTTTTTCCTAATGAAGACAAGGCCAGATAGGAATTATTTTTCCAGCCAAAGTGGATGTTAACACCAATGGGTCCCAAAGCTTCTCCACTCTGCTTCCAAAACCAGCCACAGTTCCTGATCCAAAGTTTCACAGTCTTACAGATTAGTGGGAGAGCGTTTGATCAGGAACATGCTGGTGGAGCTGAGTGGAGGTGCTGGGTAGGAGACCTCGGCAAGGGGATATGCTGGGTGCATAGGTGCTGGGAGTAATGGGTGATGGTTGGTATGGTTGCTAGATAACTGATGTAAACCCCAGACTTACAGAAAAATCCATGCTCTTTGCCTTTCCCACCTGCAGAGCCCGCTGCAGGATTGGGCTTTGAAGGGTCAGAAGGAGTGATGATGCTAAAAGCTTTTTGCCTTCCATCCTGCAATGGGCTCCTTCTGTTCCTCAAAGTCACTGAGGCTCCCCACACACCCAGGGGTCTACCTACACAGCGCCAGTTGCAAGCTTGGGGCTGAACCAACGTGATCAAGATGATCAGGGAGTCGAGATAACTCCTACCTCCCAGTATTTTAATTTATATGTTCAGCTTTTCCTGCAAAAATTAACACCTGCCTTCCAACAGGAATTGGTAGAAATGGAAACGTCTTGGCTAAAGTCATTTGGGCCACAAACTGTGGTTTGATAGGTCAGGAGAATCGCCGAGGTTTGTTTTGAGGGGCAATGTTTTTCACTCCTCTGTTCTTATGTATTGACGTTAATGTGTAGTACTCGTGCGCTGCAAATGTGAAAAGTGGTGAGAGACAGACATGAACATGAACAGAAGCAAGTTCTACACACTTAGGGACCACAGCGAGATTGTTTCCAGGGTTACACTGTTTGTGGGGGTGCACTGCAGCTGGGCACTGTTTGTGCCCAGATTCCAAGGACAAGACCCAAGGAATTGTGAGCCTGGCGGCTTGTTTACACAGTGGGGCAACGTGCTCTATGGGCGTATGATTGCTAAAGCACAGTAATGTGCTACATAAAAGCACCCTAGGGAACCTTAAGTGCACACCAGCAGGCTCTACGTGGACCAATTAACATGCAACACACTAGTGGGCTTTAGAAATGACCCCCCCCCCCCATATGGACAAGCCCTAAGTCAATATAAAAACAACACAAAGAAATGTATCCCGGATCGTGTTAGGTTCCCTGCCCTGTGTTTCTTGTTGCCTCCTGTAACATTATGAAGCAACTCAGGACAAAAAGACGGAGTCAATTAGTTGGATTCCCCCTTTCAAAAGACGGCAATGTACTTCAGTTACCGAATCGGAACCAAAAATATCCCCCAGCTCAAGGTCACCCCAGCCAAGAACACCCCTCTCCCAGGGGCCTGGGACTTCCTGCTCCTGGTGTAGCTTCTTTTATGGGGGTGGTTCTGAAACTTTACTGCAGCCTGCACCCCTTTGGTTCTCAAAATATGTTCTCGCGCTCTTCTCAAAATCATTGCAGTAGGTCAGTTCTTTAAACCTAGATAGATCATAACTATAGAATGAAAGAGAGAGAATTGTATATTTATTTTAATTTCACAGTAAAATTAAGAATACATGAACAATTACACACTTTTTTTAAGTTTACCGGCTCAGTGACACTTCTGCTGGTGCTTTTGTTCAATGATGTTCAAGAAATGAGAAACATTTTTTGAAACTTTTTTTTAAATGTGGCATGTCTCGCACCCCCAGAAAGGGCATCTCGCACCCCCAGGGGGTGCGGTTACCCCAGGTTAAGAACCACTCCTTTATGGTCACTGTACCTGCAAGAGCTTAGACTGTAATTAACTCTTCAATTGGCAGGGATGGGGCAGAGATTCTAACTCCTGTCACACCGCCATACTGGTCTTTTAATTAACCGTCTGCTTATTATGTTAACATTTACAAGTTAGGCCCTCTGAGAGCAAAATGGACTCATCTGAAGAGATCTGACGCTGGTGGGTAGGGCTAACATAAAGCACAAGATAAGCTAGAACACCTTGGGGACCCACAAGGCCTTACAAGCGCTACAGACCATGGAGCTGCCGTTGCCACCTCTCTCCCACGGAGACCCAGAGTCCCAGAAGGAGAGGGAGCAATCCAGTGACAGATATTACCATTGCATTGCCTGTCCTACCCATCCTAGCAGTTTGTCTCCCCTCTGTATACCTTAAACCCTTCTTGCAGGGCATGTCGTGCCCCCAGGAAGTTTTGAGCGTCTTCTTGTTCTAGTCTCTTTTCCATGCATAGATGGGGGAAAATAAAAACCAGTCAGATCTTTGCTACTTAAAATGACAACGACAAAGACACTGTAAGGCAAGGAAGATGCTGTGGAGAGGCACACACTGTCAGTAGGCATTACTCTGTTTTGTCATAGTTCCCCTAGTCTGATGAGGTTAACGCCGAACCTGTTCAATGCTAATGTTCCAAAGTACGTAGAAGGATAACATTTTTTAAAATTTTGCAAGTCAGTTACACTTTGAACATCCAAATTTGCTCATTAAGAACAATTCTCTAGTACCCACACATCTTAAATAGTGGCTACTACAGTCTCAGCCTATTAGGAATTGAGATAATTTTGATGCCTTTAGTCTTCTGATCATGCACATATTGTACAAGCAGAGAGAGAATCTTTTACATTATTGTCCCACTGCAATGTCTTTGCTCTCATTGCCATCTTCAGCTTTTTTAATGAAGAGTAACCTATGAGAAGTTCCTGCAATTTCTGTTGCCCAACCTCTACTGTTTTCAATATTAGAACTTTTTAATAAATGGAGACATAGATGCTGGGTCCAACTCCGCAGACCTTGGGCAAAACATCCATTGCAGTCACTGGGAAGTTTGCCCAATGTAAGAAATGCAGGATGGGACCTATGTTGATTATGCGGTCTGCTCTGGGAAACAGAAGTGACATGTACATTTCCGCTTTCATTTGCTCAAAGGACTCTCTTGCTGCTTATAGGCAGTATATCCTGAGCGGAAGATATCTTCCAAACAAATGATCAAACATTTACACTGCCTGCTCCTGTCTTTTGGCGGTGATACCAGCCGGAGAGCCGTGCCCCCTGGCAGTAGCAGCAAAGCACACAGAGATAAGTACAATACACTTGTTTGCAGCCTGGCTTGGATTTGTTACAGAGAGCTGTTCAGAAAAGTCTGATTCTCACCATACCCAATTTAAAGATTCACTGTTCATAGCTCCCCTATGGGGCCATCTCAAATGACAGGAACAATCACGTTTCAATGCTGAAGGTCATTCACATCAACCTTGTCCATTTTCTACTTGCCTGCAAGTCCACGCACTGTCTTCTGCTTGCCAAGATCATGTTCAGTCCCCTGGTCTGAGAGAGGCTCTGTAGCATACATTAAGGAAAATTCTAATGAGTTGAACTCACGCTGATCTCCCTTCTTTAGCAGCTGTTTTGGTGATTTGTTGACCTCTGCAGCTTGCCCAAGAATTTTTCTAGTCTTGACAGGGTGGATAAAGTAGACTTGCATTTTATGTGCCAACTCTTCTGTATTTTCAGCATTGTACTTGTCACATCACAGGACAGTGATGTACAAGTTTAAGCAGTGTGGAAAGCCTGCTGTGTGTATCTATGGTGTCTCAAAGTAGCCTAAAATAATCTCTTCCCCCTGTTAATAGTGATTCTAAACCATGAGTGATGGCTGAGGAGTCGTTAACAACCAAGTGGAATCTTAATAAGATCTACTTACATTTAAATGGTGCATTTGGGAATGCCGGGAAAGTCTCCTTCCGCCACCCTTACGCACTAGCTCTATGCACCACTTTACTTTTGTCTGTTAATTATTTTAGGATTGTCTCTGATTGCTGTATCAGCCATCTGCAAAGGGCACCGAGGGGCCTAATCACCTATGGCACATGTGGCACTTTCCCCTTTATTAACTGATAGGAGAGAAAACCAAAGTAAAGGGAGATTAAGGTCAGCGTCCCCTCAACAGCCAATCGCTGTATAATCCACTGCATTATTGCTGGGCAAGATTATCAGCACTGATATGATCCATTCTTCAAGACATTCAGCTCTTTTGAGGTTTGCTCTGGTGTGCAATACAACAGCCTTCCCTTCCCATCTGAGCAAAGAGAAATCAATCATGTTTTCTGCCACATCCCACCGATGTGCCGTCAGCGATTGTCTTCATGCAGATGCTGTGCTAACGGGACACGCTGGCCTTGTCCCACTGCCGTTCATTGTAGCGCACTGCCCAGCCAGTCCGCTGGAGCTACATATTTACAGCCAGAAGATATGGGGCACTCCTGCAGCCACAAAAGGGGGTGTGACAGACCCAGACCAGTGGGGTACAGGAGTCTGGTAGAGGGCAAATATACTGGTCACTGGATGAGTAGTTTTCTGTTCCCTGAGTGACCAGAGCAGGGGCTGTACTAGAGTAATCAGGAACCTGCTAGAACCAGTTAAGGCAGGCAGGCTAATTAGGACACCTGGAGCCAATTAAGAAGAAGCTGCTAGAATCAATTAAGGCAGGCTAATCAGGGCACCTGGGTTTTAACAGGAGCTCACTTCAGTTTGTGGTGGGAGTGTGAGGAGCTGGGAGCAAGAGGCGCAAGGAGCTGAGAGGGAGTGCTGCTGGAGGACTGAGGAGCACAAGTGTTATCAGACACCAGGAGGAAGGTCCTGTGGTGAGAATAAGGAAGGTGTTTGGAGGAGGCCATGGGGAAGTAGCCCAGGGAGTTGTAGCTGTCATGCAGCTGTTACAGGAGGCACTATAGACAGCTGCAGTCCACAGGGCCCTGGGCTGGAACCCGGAGTAGAGGGCGGGTCCGGGTTCCCCCCAAACCTCCCAATTGACCTGGACTGTGGGTTCTTCCAGAGGGGAAGGTCTCTGGGCTGTTCCCCAACCCACATGGTGAATCTCTGAGGCAAGAAAATCCGCCAATAAGCGCAGGACCCACCAAGATAGAGGAGGAACTTTGTCACAGGGGTAATAAGCCTAATAAACCCCAGCATCGCTGCATCTCGACTCCAGGCACTTGGCAGGTGCAGCACTGGTTTACTAGCTCCTACACGCAAGGTAACAGGTAGCAGAGCTGAATCAGACCAAGGGTGGGGGGGATCATGTTACGCCCAGGACGGGGTTATTGCAAGTTACCTACCAGAGCGAGAGGGCAGGAGAGGGGGACTGTGATTCTCCTCCAGAGGAAGAGCAGATACATAACATCCCTTGCACAGGACTGAGCCAAAAGGCACAGTCGCCCTCACGGAGTGACTTGGCTGATATGGAAGGATTCCAGTGGCATTGTTCTGTGGAATACAGATTTCTGCAAAGGTTTAGGACCAGGTTGTGACCCTGTGGGTGAGCAGTTACTCACCTTCATGGTACCATTGAAACCAATGAGATTACTCATCTGAGTAACCACTCACCTGCATACAGGAATAGGGACTTCACCATCAATCTGGCCCTTAAATAGTCCATCCAACTTCTACTTTCTCCTATTTCCTCCACCATGGGACAAACCCCAAGGTCCTAGCCCAGATTTTACTCAGTTACCTTCAGTCTTCACCCCAACTCACTCCTTTTTGAAGTCAAGGATTTGGCTCCATGATTTTTATGGTCCACTATTCACATATATTAAACAGTAGCTTTATCTATCATAGGTACTTCAATGGCCCTCAGCCCCATGGTATCTGAGCACAATTACCTTTCCCTTATACTCACTGCATTAGATATTTTTGATGTTTTCAATGTAGCACCTATGATTTGTGGAGAGATTAGATACAGTCACAGATGGACAACAGCACGTTGGCAATGGGCAACTCTGCAGGAGAACCCAGCAATGGGGTTGGAAGAAGGGGAGAAAATATCACATCATGAGTGGGAGTAGAACTCCGGAGAAGAGAAGAGCGGGATTCTGAGAGGGGAGTTAATGTAATGAAAGATGTCAGGAACAGAGAGAGAGAGAGAAAGAAATGGAGCATCAAGGGGTTGGAGTTAGAAGAGAAGAAGTCAAATGTTTAGAAATTGTTAAAGCAGAACGTATCATGGTCAGAAGATCATAAAATGGTGAATGAAGAAAAAACAGAGAGGTAAGGATACTATACGCAGGGGCAATTCTCCTCTGAATAGAGGACCTGTATGAGGTCTGTGTACCACTGACATCCTACTTGGAGGGCTCACGTGAGTCTGAAGTGATGCCTAGACTGTGTGTGTATTCTCCACACTAAGCAGTGTACATCCTGTGTTGTTTTTTGCATTAAAGCCTCAACAGCATCTATTGAGTAATTATACTGTTTTTATGCAAGCATTACGCAGCACAGAAACCAGACCTGCTCTAATTGGTGGACAGCTACTGCCAGGCAAACCTGCCTTCTGACCTTCAGTAGCGGCAGCCACATCCCACAGCTGCTCCACCCAGGCCACACTTGACTCTGTGCAGCAGTAGGTTGTATACTGGGCTAGTAGGATTGTGCTTGCTAGAAGGAGAGGCTCAGATTCTCATAAGTACTTTGGGTTACTATGTTATTTTAGTCTCTTCATTCTGTTCTTATGCTGCCCTCCTCACTGTGATATCTGCATTGATTTCCAAATGTGTCTTGTGCTAGAGTGGTAATCATTAAAGAACCATCATTTACCAACAGCCTGTGTTATTTACCATCTCACCTCCAATGCTAGGAATAGGGACTAACCACTGGTTTTCAGATAATGCAGACCAGTAACTGGAGAGTGCCAACTTTCAAGGATTGCTGTGCTTACACTTTTAACAGTCTCTGGCTTTTTTTGGTGGCCTGAGTGGGGAGTTCAGAGGTTGCTGGCACCCTTTTGTCTGTGAGAGATGGTGGGAATTGCAGCCTATGCTGTAGATGGTTTGCAATGTCTCATGGGACTGAATAGACGAATTTGAGATTTGCATGATCTTTGGCAGTTATTGCAAATGTCTGTAGCTTGGTTGGGAGCTGCTTGCTTCCTATGGGCTCTTTTCTCTTCAAGCTGTAGGAGCCAACTTCTGTCATGGACTTTCATACCCTGATGGAGATGATGGTGCCACTTGTAACGATCACTTGCCAAGATCTCCCATTGGTCAGGATCAATTCCAAATTCCTTCATCTCTCGCTTGCATGTGTCTTTATAGCAAAGCTTGGGATGTGCTGTTGTTCCCTCTGATAGCTCCCCATATAGCATGTCCTTGGGTATGCGTCCGAATTTATCCTGCCATTTGGTGTTGAGTATGCAGCATAAACAACGTAGGTGGAAACTGTTTAACTTTTTCTCCTGATGAGCATAGGTTGTCCAGGTTTCCCCACCATACGAGAGTGCTGAGGACACAGGTTTGGTACACTAGCATTTTGGTCTTGATGGTCAGCTTTGAGTTGTTCCAGGCTCTTTTAGTTAGTCTGCTAAAGGTGCTGGCAGTTCTTCATCCAGTGAGAGGTTGGTGGTCACTGTAGAACCTAAACAGCTGAACTTCTGGACGACTTCTAGCTGGTTGGCATTTAAGGTAATTGAAGGATCTCGTGGAACCTCCTGTCCTAATACAGCCATTTTCTTGATGCTGATGGGGAGAGCAAATGCCTGATTGGACTTGAAAGGCGGTCCATGAGTTCTTGTAATAGATCTTCATTGTGGGCTATGAGGGGAGCATCATTAGTGAATAGAAATTCCCTGATTAGCACCTTTTTTACTCTGGTCTTTGACTTAAGTCAGGACAGGTTGAACAGTTCTTGTGTGGAGATACACTGCATCTTTCATGTCCTTAAATGCACAGTTCAAGCGTACTGAGAAGAAGATTCCAAAGACTGTAGGGCCAAGAACACATCCTTGCCTCACTTTGCTTTTCATCTCAGAGATGTCCGAAGTGGACCGGTCAAACTGGGCAGTTGCTCTCATGTTGTTGTGCAATGAACGTATACGACTTAATGGGGTTGGTGGGTATCCTATCTTTTCTAGTATTGCAAATAGACCTGCTCTGCTGATTGTCGAATGCTTTGGTTAGGTCCACAAGGGCGATGTACAATGGTCGGTTTTGCTCTCTGCACTTTTCTTGGAGTTGACACAGAGAAAATATCATATCTATAGTTGATCTTCCAGCCCTGAATCCGCACTTGTGATTAGGGGTAGACACGATTTGCCAGCTGTTGTAGGCGGACTAAGATGACTTTTGCAAAAGCTTTTCCTGCTCCACTTAGTAGCGAGATACCCCTGTAGTGTAGTGGAGTGGCCCTTTTTGCCTTTGTTTTTATACAAAGTGATGATGTTTGTGTCACGCATCTCTTGTGGTACCTCACCCTCTTTCCCGCATTTAAGTAGCAGCTGATGAAGATATGGTAACTGGCTTCTTTCCTGCATTTGAGGATTTCCGCTGGATGCCATCTTTTCCAGGAGCCTTGTCACTTGATAGCAAATCAATGGCCTTGCTTAGCTCTTCTACAGTGGGCTCCAGATCTAGCGCTGGCATGACTTGTAGAATTGGTATTTGATCCAGTACTTTGCTGGTGATGTTTCCTTCTTGTGCGTATAGCTCTGAACGGTGTTCAACCCAGTGAGACAACTGCTGGCTTTTATCCATAATGATTTCACCATTGTGCGATTTGAGAGGGGCCACCTTGTTGACAGTGGACCTAGAGCTTTCTTCAAGCCATCATACATGACTTTGAGGTTTCCTGTGTCTGAGGCTGAGTTCAGCGGCAGGACATAGAGAACCGGGGCTCACTGTATTTAGCATAGTTTGGACATCCTAAGAGAAAGTGGGAGGAGAGTGACAATTATGCCCTAGCTATGCATTCTCAGCCCCACTACGAAACACCCAAACATTCTATTAACCACATTTTAAACAGTAACCAACATACCTTAAATTCCAGGATAATTCACTTATGTTTGCAATTAGTGTTTGAAGGTAAAAGTGTTTTAAAATTACTTTAATTCGTGGTTTCTTATCCACTACCAACAAGTTAATGTTGCTCCTCAAGGAGGTGTCTCCTAGCAACAAGACACACTCATAAGCTTTCAGAATGGCTTCTTCCCCTCCTGTTACTTTAGAAGCCGATATTGGATACCTATTGGTGGAAAGAGAGAAGCTCCATCTAATGACCTCGGCCCATGCACAGAACCCTGCCCCCAGGAAGATGGCAGGCAATTCGCCAACCACTTGTATGGTTCTGAGAATCTCTCTGCCAACTACTGTCCCACCTACACACGTTTAAAACAAAAAAAGATCTAATTTACTAACCAACCTTTCACCAACTAATTCCAGTTCAGGGTAGATGACTATTGATGACTTAGTGCGGTGTGAACAGATGTGTCAACCCTAGGGCTACATCATAGCCTTTCACCTAAAATTCCAGGTGGAAGGTGAATCTGCTCCCAAGCAGGATACATTGCACCGTGGGGCCACACCCAGTAAATGCATAATGTGAATAGTGAGCTTGGTGTTGTGAGAGGCTACCGGTGTGGTACTTCTGCTTTCTCCTGTTGATATCACTCGGCTGCGTGCGTGTGTTCCCTCTGTGTGCTGCCCCAGCTCTGCGCAGATAGCTGACACAGCAGACCCGACGAGAATCCCCAATAACCACAGAGTCTACTAAGATACAAAGGCCCCTCGGCCAGGTTTATTGCGATCTCGGACACAATTGCAGTTCCCCGTAGATTACTTAGTCTACCGGGCATACTACTAATAGATGCCTCTTGGCAAGGACCTGGCTCAGTGGCGGGACTTTCCACTGCCCCCGTGGCCGGACAAAGACACCGCCCCAGGGACACATTCTTATACACAGGTACAAACAAGTTACACATCACTCCTGACGTATTGAGGTGCAACCCCTCTACGTAGCAAGGTACAACCCCTCTACATAGCAAGGTACAACCCCTCTACGCAGTAAGGTGCCGCCTCGCACCTTGTACCTGTTGGTTCGATCAAAACAACTCTATCCATCATTTTACCCTTTTGCCTCTGTCATTGGGATGGGTCGGCCTGTTCCATGTTATCTGTGGAATGTTCCGGTATAGTGTGTCTTGGTACCATGTTTATACTGTAACTATGCAACATCAGCCCTTTCCTTGCCAACTTCTGTGAGCAGGGCCTGCCTCTTGCTCACAGCTTAACTTTGCTTCATATTAGCAAAGTCTTGACCATTACTTTAGTTTGGTTCAGGCCTCATACTGGGCCTTCATTAGGCCTTCACTTACTACACTTGGGAGTGCTTTAACCAAGCAGAGAAAATCTTATGTGAACTAAAAGGCAACAGTCACCTAGAGACAAGTGCATTTAGGGCCTCATCCTGTTTTCACAGCATGTAGGTGAGAGTGGTTTTTTAGTTACCTCTGCACTGAAATCAAGGGACGATTGCCATTAACTTCCAATGATTATCTGTGCACACTGAGATAGGCCCTTTTGCGCTAAGCACTGTGCCCACACAGTCCCTACCTCAAACAGCTCACAGGCTAAACAGACCAGGCAAAGGGAACCAGAATCACAGAGACGAAGGGACTTGCCCAAGGTGACCCAACAGCTCAGTATCAGAGCTGGGAACAGAATCCACGTGTTCGGCCTCCTAGTCCAGTGCCCGGTGCCTGGGCCATTGCTGCTCCCCTGCCAAGGAGCCAGCACGACCTTCTACAGCTTCGGGAAACCCAATACACAAGCAAGTCTCTGTAAGTTCCCTCTTTAGTTACGTATAAATCTAATCATAATAGAGCAATGACAGCAGGCAGCATCCACCTGACCTGTGGAGTCAAAGGATAATGCGAGGCAGCGTAATCTCATGCCGTTATGGTCACCTTAGCTATTACTTGTAATAATATCAGGCCCAGCATTTTCAAACCGAAATGCAAATTTCAAGTTGCTCTGTTCCTGTAACGACAGACTGCGCGACAAAAAACCCTGCCAATCCCCTGGACTAGTCTGCCAGTTGTCAATGAAGCAAGCTGGCAAGTGAGAAACGAACAAACCTTTGCAAGCAACCTATTGTTACTATTTATTGACTTGCATAAGGATGCGCCTTCGAATCTTAAAAACAGACAGGTAAATCTGAGCAGAAATGCCCTTAAGACATCACCACATCAAACTATCCATCAGCAACAGATCTCCCCTTTGGTCAGAGTGCTAGAACAGGGGCCAAATGTTTTATAACTTCTTACTCTTTATTTCTAATATTACAGTAGCACCTAGAGGCCACAGTTGAGAGCCAGGCCTTGTCGTACCAGGCGCTGTGCAGACACAGAGGGAGAGCTAGTCGCTGCCCCAAAGAGCAAGTCAGACAATGGGGGTGGGGGGGGAAACCAGTCACTGAATTTTGACAATTCTGCCTCCTTCTTTCTCATCCATGGCTGCGGAGGTTCAAGAGTTGTCGCTGAGGGGGCTCTGCAGTCGATTTGTAGCCGCTGCAGGGTGCAATGCATTGCCCCACCGGGGTCCCTGGCACCTCTCTGCACAGCAGGGTTGGGGGGCCAGAGCAGAGGTGGAGTCAGTGAACCGAACTTTGCAACCCCAGGAGGCCCCAGAGCAGCAGGGGGGTTACTGAAAGCTCAGGGGTGCGGGAGCAACTCTTACACTACTGTAGGGCCTTTGTGGAATGCTTCCTTCTCTCTTCCCTCCAGCCCCTGATCCCTGGCCCTACATCTGGCTACCCAGGCTTGGACATAGAGCCGTGCATGGAGCACAGGCTGTGCACAGAGCACCTGTTGGACAGAGCAGGCTGGTCACATGACGCTGGCTCCGCCTCCTTGTTTCCAGCTGCTAAATCACATTCAAAACGCTAAAACTACCTGAAACACTTTCCCAGCCTTGCTTTCCCATGTGAGCACTGGCTGCAGCTGCCCACGGGGATGTCACATCCGTGCAAATGGAAAGGGAGAGGATCTGTGAAAGTGTGACGGGGTTGGATTGTCCACAAGGCATGTGGAAGAACAAGGAAGGATGGTCCAGCTCTTAGGGCAGTATCCTATGTGTGGGGAGAGCCGGGCTCAATTCCCTCCCCTGCCATAGGTTCCAAGGCCTGCAGGGACCGGCGTGATCATCTAATTGGCTCTCCTGTGTCACACAGGCCAGGGAACTTCCCCACAATAATCCCTGGAGCAGAGCTCTTGGGAAAAACATCCAATCTTGATTGAAAAGTTGCCTGTCATGGAGAATCCACCACGACCCTTGGTAAATTGTTCCAATGGTTAATGACCCTCACGGTCAAAAAGGTATACCTTATTTCCAGTCTGAAATTGTCTAGCTTCAACTTCCAGCCACTGAGTTGTGTTATAGCTTTCTCTGCTTGACTGAAGGGCCCATTATTAAATATTTGTTCCCCCTGTGATCACCCCTTAACCTTCTCTTTGTAAAGCTAAATCAATCGTGCTCCTGGAGTCTATAAGGCTTGGTTTCTAATTCTTTAATCAATCATTCTTGTGGCTTTTTTCTCTCCTCTCCAATTTATCAACATCCTTCTTGAGAACTATCAGTTAGCCAGTTTTTAATCCACTTAATGTGTGACATGTTAATTTTATATCATTCTAGTTGATTAATCAAAATGTCATGCCATACAAAGTCAAATGCCTTAATCTAAGGATATTACATCAACCCTATTACCCTTATCAACCAAACTCGTAATCTCATAAAAAAGAAAGATATCCACTGAGCAGAGTAACATCTAAATACTTTTAAAAGACCTGGGCCTTGGTCCTGAATTGAGCTCTCATGCCTGGTCCCAAGTGGAAATCTTCCTAGTGATGAATTAATATTTCTGATACTATGTGAGTTGTGTTATAATATTCCAATTAATTCCTGCGTATGCCTTTAGGATTGTTTTATTATGTATCACCCTACTTTTCATGCTTGAGTAGTAGCACTAATATATCAAGGTTTCAAGCATTTATGTCATGCAAAAAAGAGATTTAATAAAATCACTAAATAAAATCATACCTAAAGTCCCCTGTTCCAGAAATGAGAGAAGGTGCAGGTTTAGAATTGGAATCCAAGCGGGTAACCGATCCATAAAAGTGTTAGAATTGAAATCCGTGTACCAGAATAGTGTATCTGTATTTTAAAAATGCCTTTGGAATTCAGCTTTTTCTCACCTTTAATAAGACCCTGGAAACATTGCTAATCAATCCAAATGACACTAGTGTGGAACTCTATTCTATTCCTCAGTGATCAGATGGCTTTATATGTTATCATTTGGCTCTGAATTATGGCTTACGTCAATTATAATTGAACACTGCTTCCCATAGTGCCATCAGACTGTGATGAGAACAGAAAGGTAGTGGACATTAGAGGAATATAATCAAAATCGCCTAACTTAATTAAGGAGGAGATTTATTAAAATGGTGAGTTACGTTTCTCTGTTTTAGAGCACAGCCTGGCTTTGTCCCTCTGATTTGGGGTTTTCATATGTTATGGTTCTGGCTTTTAACAAATAAAAATGTTACACTGTAACCTTCATAGCAAATAGTTTATTGTTTGTAACTAACTTGAAACATAACAACGTGGGGCTCAGGAGGGGAGGCAGGAAAGCAGGGGTGGGTGGGTTAAATGAGGAAAACTAGCCAAAAGATGTGTGCTTTCAAAGGAGATCAGACCAGCCTGGCTCCTTGGAGGAAGAAGCCTGTTCTAGGTGTACAGAAAATGGCTGTAAGGCCATTCCTGGCAGGCCGCGCCAATGCCTCCCTGTGGAGCTGGCCCTGAATGTGCTGAACACGACCCCCATTGGGTTCAAAGGAATCAGAGGCCGGGTCAGGACTTGCTGGAGCTGTTCAGCAGTTTACATGGAGGCCTGGGTGGGAAGAGGAGACAAAAGGCCCAGAGTTTGGTAGCTCAAGGCTGAACGAAGTCTTAATCCAGCAGCCCCCACAAATAAAAGAAGATAATTAAAGGAGTGTTAATAGCATGCAGCTCTTTTCTTAACTAGGTCCCAGGCTTGACACAGTGATGGAAGAGGATATTAGGCAAGAAAAATCTTTTCAGAGCCATCACTTTAATGAGCTCCTAACTAATGGCTCTCTCTTACAAGTACAGTTGCTATTATTATAGCATTACATTCAAAATTATATCCCTGCCTGACTTCAGCCAACAGAAAGTTCAGCGTTCTGGCTGTGAACGCTCCTGTACCACCATGTGGAGGTTCAATGTAATGTAATAATCTGCATCACACACTGCACTGTACAGGAAGTCAGGCCTGTGACCGAGATGGCAGTTTCCTGCAACATCTTTGTGAATTCTCTTGAAAGAGAGTTGAAGTCCATTGCATGATAAATGCATAGTTTTGTCACCAGGGGATTGTATGGAACGTCTCTGTGGGGGAAGGGGGGGAGGTGTGGCTGGTATAAACTCTGGGACATGTTCTGACCATCAAAGGACTATTTTAAACAATGAGCCAGACACATAGTGAAGGGGTTTCAAAGCTTTTGAAGTTATGCCTTGAAGAGAGAACGGTGTCTGCAGATTGCCTGCACAGATCAAAGCCCCAGGCTGTACACAGGAAAGGCTAACCTATGCACAAGAGTTCTTGTTCTGTAACCACAGAAAAAATCCTGTGTGAGGTTGAAGGACTGACTCCTACCAGAATCCTTGTTGGAGTTGGGGGGAGGTATCTCTGGTAAGCTTCTTGCCATGTATAAAAGTTCTGTAGTGTTCTAATGTGTTCTCTGGAATGCTTTTATCTTAATAAATGGGCTTGCTTAGCAAAGCTGTGTGGTACCGTCTAACTGAAGCAGTTACAATCTTTCTAGGCTCTGAGGAGAAAGCAAAAAAAGCAGATCTACCTAGGCCATCTGACCTGCTGGGGAACTTATGGTGTAGGCAGGGAACCGAGCAGCTGGCAATACCCTGGTCAGGAGGAAAAGAGACCTGGGTCTCGGCCCAAGAGAGGTGATGGCTGAGGAGGCAGGAGCTTAGAATAGGTTCCCTCGCTGGACCACAGGGGGTGAATATAGGTGCAGCTGCCCTGAACTGTGACAAAGATGCTAGACTCTTAGGGTACGTCTACACTACCCGCTGGATCAGCAGGTAGCGATCAATCCCCATTTGCTCTGCCATCGACTCCTGTACCTCACCGCGGCGAGAGGCAGAAGCAGAGTTGACGGGGGAGCAGCAGCAGTCGACCCCGCACCATGAGGACACAAGGTAAGTCGACCTAAGATATGTCGACTTCAGCTAAGCTATTCTCGTAGCTACGCTATTCTCGTAGCTGAAGTTGCGTATCTTAGGTCGATCTCCCCAGCTCCTCCAGATATGACAGGGTCTATTGTATGCGATATTTTTGTTCCAGCTCTGTATTTTCTTAGCATCTGCTGATCAAGCTGAGACCTTAAAGCACATTTAGGCTTGATCCGGCAGTTAGAACAGGCAAACAGACCCTTGTGCTCACATGGATTGTGCCTAACAACACAGTTCTGCCAAGGGTCCGGGTCTGTCCATGCCGATTTCAGTGCAGGTTGGGAGCTTGATTGCTTTTTTAGCTCTTTCAATCTGCATTTGATTCTGGCAAAACCAGCCCTTGGCTCAATATAAACAGTCACTGTGTGAGCAATCATCTTTTTGCACTTTGTCAATTGTGCAGGTTTGTGTTGTTGTTCAATAAAGACATAGCTAGCGCCAAGGAGTAAGGCTCCTAAACCCGCATCACAATGTCTAGTTTGCTGCTATACTGTTAAAAAAGCTCAGAAAACCATTTATTCAACAGTTTTAGCCTCTTTTGCTGTTCCCAAGTTGTCAATGAGCACTTTGTGGTTTTCTCACAGGTATTCACGTTTTGTAAACAATTTGTAAAAATTGTGAGTTGGATCATTTTGATTGGACACATGAGCCAAAAATGTTTACGGTTGGGTCCATTCAAATCTAATAGATGTACCAGGCTATGAAATGCTGTTGGTAACAGAGATGGGAGAGCTATTGTGGAAAATGTGATTCCCTGAACATTTCCCAAATCTGGAACTTAATGTGGACCAAGTCTTTGGTATGGTTCTGAAGTGTGTGTGACAGCCACCATCCTGGCTAACGCACTGGGGACTGAATCAGAAACCTCGGAGCTGAACGCATGAGCTACTACCGCTTCAGCTAAAAAGCCAAGACTCTCTAACTGGAATTGAAACAGACTCGTATCCTTTGTGGATTGACACCACAGGGTCATTATTTTGTATCCTTCTGCATTTTTGCATTCCAGCCAGGACTGGAGAGGTTCCAAACCAGAAAGATTCAGTTCACACTACTCATGGTCTAGCTGGCAGCAGGAGATGAGAGATGAGAAAGCCCGTTGTCATGAGGTTTCCAGTCTAAGGTTGAAGACAAGAGGTTTACAGTAGATAATTAATGATCACACAGCACTTTGAACATGCAGGCTGGGATTTCCAGAGGAGTTAGGTGCCCAACGCCCTTTGAATTTCAATAGTATTTGGATGCCTAAATCCCTTTGGCTCCTTTGAAATTCCTGGCTGTGAATGGTAGATAATGCTAAGTGTTAGTTATCTAAATTCCACCCACATGCCAGTGCACCAGCACGTTTGTTGTATTTAACTGTTGTATACCATGCAACCAACATACTGAAATTGCATTTGAAAAAAATATGATTGTGTCTATCTACAGTATACACATAAATGACGTACACAGAGATTCCTAAATATTTCCAGTTCCCTTTAAGGGCCCCAATCCTGCACTCAGGGAAATCAACAACAAGAATCTTATTGACTTCATGCCTGCAGGCACAGGTGCTGGAAGTAGGGGTGAAGTGGCTTGACGTGGTTTCCATCATATACAGGGGTTACAGTTTGGTTCACTGGCTCTCAGCACTACACAAATTGTTCCAGCAGCCCGGCATGCAGGATGGAGCCCCTAGAAAGATGGACGATACATTTCAAAGGGAAAAAGGCACAAGGTAAATTCCTGCCCATAAGAGAGATCCTGTGGACTGACTAGAGCAAAACTGCTGCTGAAGCAAAACACATTTCCTTCCCGGGTACTGCTATGGACATCAGGTCTGCAGCAGGCATTGTCAGTCACCACATTTTATCATCAAAGCCACATTAGAGGAGAGTGAGTACAGAATCAATACAAAAAATTAAGGAACTACGGTTTTTATTACAAGGTGATATTTGGAATTGATCCCTTAGGCTTTCCAGTCACCTCAGCTTTATTGTATACATCAGTGAGTGGAGCGTTGTGGGAAGTCGTTAGAATGCAGGGACTGATCAGTCGTAATCTAATTCTAAACGGCCCACAACCGAACTGTTACAAAATAAAGATAGGCAGGGGCATCACGTGGATAGATTTCTGTGTCTAACTGGGAAAATACTCTTCTGCTTTTACCTGTGTGCAACACAGCGGATACTGGTTTGGGGTTTTTGCAGGCACGGGAAGAATTATTTTACAGAAAAAATTAACTGTGAAAGGAAAAATAATATTACCAGCTGATCCAGCCCATGCTTGTAAAATGCTAAGCTACAGCAGATAAGTGCATGAACAGCTGACAGGAAGAGGTAGAGGATATCTTACTTGTTCATAGTAATGAGGGTCTGACTATAAAGCCAAAATTGTATTGTTCATAGAACTCCTCGAGTGAAGGTTTTACAGTCGGGCTTTAGGAATTATGAATGAACAAAAAGGTAGTGTTAATCATCAGCTCATTTATAGAAAGATATTGTTGGTGGCTTTCTATAACTTCCCACAGAGCTGGAGTCCTAATTAGTTTCAATCACTTTTAGCTGGTACTTGCCATTTTTTTCTCTGTGTTCATAGGGCTAAACACCTGAAGTTGATCAATCACTTTCGGATTAAATCCAGGTTGCCTCATCGCAGGATTCAGTTCTTCAATCACAATGTGGGTTTTTTTTACCACTATGGCTGGCTACAAGATTGTGCTGCTGCAATGGGGGGGATTGGAAGCTCCCATTGTAAAAATCAGCAGCTCCCCACTAGGTGCTATGCTAAAGGCAGCTGCATGTAAAACCCCACCCAAAAGCTTTAGCGGTCCCTTCTTCATCTCTCATACAGATTGGTCTGGGGATGGTCTCTCCAAACCGTTAGACCGGGGGAGCTGCAGGTTCCCTCCACACTATTAGTTGTGGTCCCCCCAGTTCTTGGCCCTTCCTGCCAACATTTATTGTGGGGGGGGTGTCATATCATAGATAGGGCGGTAGGCAAAGATTTCGGGTGTCCCATCAGACAGACCCTTTCCACAGTAAGTCCCCTTAGTCAGCTGGTGCTGATCTTACATCTGCAGCACCTGCCCCTCCTGCTCATCAGGAACCATCACTGCAAATCCTGCTTGGCAGGGCTCCTTCCTGGCTTGCAGCTTGTGCAGAAGGCAGCAGTGGTTCTGCTTGGGGCTGTGAACTGCTGGGGTCCTGTTACAGCCCAACTGGCAGCTTGATTATCAGCTTGTTTATTTTTAAAGAGCACATTGGCGGAGGACCTCGGTGCATTGGAGAAATCCTCCGTGAGCCCCCTTCTGACTGACCTACCTCCATCTATCTATAAGGTACAGAAAGAAACATTGCGATACCAGTTGGAGGTCTCATGCTGCCACGAGGAAACTATCCCTGGAGTTCATCAAAATAGATAACTTTGTAACAGCAAAAACGATTGTCACGACTCAGGGTAATTCGAGGTTAGATCTCATTCCGATGTATAAAGACAAATTGTTCGCAGAACTAAACACTGATGGGTGCTGAGGTGCATGACCTCATTTCATTTGTTATGTCTGTGCAAACAAACATAGCTCTGACCAGTAAGAGAGACAGGTGAGGCTTGAAGAAGGCCAGTTTCTCAGAGCTGAAACCAGGCTGAGTGAAACTGAGCAGAGGAGAAATTTAAACAAACCTGTGAGTGATAATTGGGAATTTTATTAGATGCCAAAGTGATAAAGTTACCACCACTCTGCAATCACAAAAAACGACTTCTTTGAATTAAAAAAAAAAAGTCCTGGTTAATAACAGAGGTGAAAGCAGCAATGAAAAGTAAAAACCATAGATAACAAATGGAAAAATCGATGGAAATTAGTTCAAATCAGCAGCAAGAAAAGTCACAAGGTCTCAATAAATGGCCTGGAGTTAAGGAAAACAAGAAGGAAGTATTTAAATATATCAGGAATAAATTAAATCCTAGCAATGGTATACATCCACTACTAGATAAGGAAGATAAAATTGTCAATCACGCTGTAGAAGAGACAGAAGAATTCAAACCTTTCTCTCCTGTAGTTAAAAAGCAGGATGATTTATTCATATCTTACAAAGGTGAGGAACTACTTTCTACTCCCTCAGTAACTAGGTGAGATGTTAAATAGCAACGATTAAAAGTTCAACATTTTTAAACGTGCAGGATCGAACCACTCGCACTCAAGAGTATGAAAAGAATTGCCTGAGGAATGCTCTGAACCACTGATATGAATTTTTAATCAAACCTTGAACACTGGGGAAGAGCCAAAAGCCGGGGAATATGTTAATGTCATACCAATAATTTATAAAGGGAAAATCGTATGACCCAGCTAACTACAGACTGCTTAGCTGCTTAGACACTGGTCCCATGCAAAGTCGCAGAAAGACTGGTCTGGGACAACTTCAGTAGAGAATTAAAGGAGGAGAGCAATATTAATGCCAGTTAAGGTGGCTGGGGTGAGTTATCTATGAATATGGTGGTCTTGATCACTTGAAGTCTTTAAATCAAGGCTGCATATCTACAGAACTACAGGGTGATGTTCTAACCTGTTTGCAGGTGGTCAGATGAGATCACTGTAATGGTGCTTTCTGGCCTTAAAATCTATGAATATGAGGAGTCCTTGCAGTCCTCTTCCACGCGATGTTAGGAAACCCACCATTGCACTTTAGAACAGCTGGCTAACAGCCTTTGGGCATGCTGCCATAGGATGAGTTCCATGCCTCACCTCCATTCCCCCCTTAAAGATATTGCTACATTGTTTGGGGTTTTTTTAGCTTCAAAGCCATTTGCTGTATGTTCATTACCCCTCACCTGCTCCCGGCTCCCTTTCAGCAGTGCTATCTGTTGAGCGTCTAGAGGACAGTCACCGTTTAGTGTTTGAATTGGATCTCCTGAGGACATGCTTTGGCAGGTCAGGATTATGGTGACATTTACTAGTATTAGTAACAAACTCTGAGCAAGGCGGCAGTGACTCAGTGCAAAATAAACGTCAAGTCCCAGACAGACACTTGCCTTTCCTTTGTTTCCTGGCTGGTGTTTGTGCAATGGAAGCTCCTGAGAGGGGCACATGAGAGCAGCAAAGCCTTCCCCGGAGGGCAAGTATGACTTTTCTAAACATTTGCCCTCTTGCTTAAATTATGCCAGCCCATCCGCAGGCATAGCTAATCCTCTCGTTAGCTCGCACACCGATAGCTCCGCTCCAGTGTGCTTAGCATTAGACAGCTCATCCAAGCATTGATGCTGCAGCACTGAGGAGAATGGAGATTGTTTTTCCCCCATCCTTCCTTCTTTTGAAACTTAAGATGTACACTGGAAATAATTTCAAGGGCGGCTGAACATTGCCACTAGGGGATTGCAAGGGGGTTTCAACATTAAGACGAAAAGTTGTAGAAAATTTGCAAGTGGTTGCCTTTGAAATTCTATTTTGAGGCTAAACTCAAAGAAGCCCTATTTAGCCGGGCCTCATTCTGCCTCCTCTCCACAAATGCATCTTGTCATTACTGAAGGAGGCTGACAGAGCCTTTTTTTTTTCATTCAAACTAGAGTCCCATGTGATTAAAACACCGGCTCATACAGGGCTGGAAGCTGCAGAGCCCAAGTGCAGACTGTGGCATATAAAAACACAAGGTTCAGAACCATGAGTGGGGTAGGGAATACGGAGAAGGCCAGCCCGACTGTAGCCGGTAGGGCTCGCTTGCCTTCATTGTATTCTGCCTTTATTAGATTCAGCAGTAATGCAAGGAACCCACAGGGCCGTATCCTGTAAGACATTAGCGTCAACAGTTAACATAAGGCTTGAGACCTATGAACTTTGGCACAGATAAATGACCTAACAGTCACCCCTACATTTTGGGAACTGTAAATAGAATGTGCAGGGGGGGGATTTTGTTGGAATGTGCCATAATGACACCTACCAACCACAGGAACATGAGTCAACCGCCACAGATGACTGACCACAAGAGGCCCATGGCACCAAATTGACGTATACAATAATAAGTTGAGATAATTGAAACACTAACCTATAGGAGGACACTCCAGCGTTAATAAGGTGAGGAAATACAAATAAGGAAGAGGGAGAACCCCCCTACTGAATATGCATTAGACACAGCAGTGTCAGCTTAACATATTCTAAAAGTTGCATGCCAGCCTCTGGGCAGGAGGAGGGAGAAATGTAGCCCTTGGGAAGTGCCGGAATGATGGCCATGGAGGGTGCTGAGGAAGGTGACAGTGATGAGGAAGACAATGGCTAACATTTCAGGTTGTTCTGCGAGAGGTGCTGTGAGTACAGGAATGTTCTGCTGGACATTTTACATGATTTCTATTTCCCTTACTGAGCTGGAGTGTTTGTGACTGTGCGAAATGTATTAATACACTCTTTGTAAACATAGCGTGAGTGTTGCAACCATGCACGTCGGGGTTCCCAACTATACAGTCATTTTAACAATACTGGGTCTAATCTTGGGACAAGAACCTGTCAACCCCCCACAGTGATAACTGAGAATTCTTAAGTAATCAACATAATTAATACATAATCTGTGGATCAGGCTACATTACATTGACTAGACCACTACTTCATGGCCACCAGGTTACTCCAAGCAGGGGAACAGACCGCCAAGGTCCTTGTTTGCTTTCTGAGAATCACACTTAAACCAATGCCTCTTCAGATCCCCATCCCCGTCCCCTCCCACATGCCGCGCATTTTCTACCAGGCTCACAGACTGGAGACTGAATATTCCTCCCAGTGGAATAACCCTTCACCCTACTCGTCTGCCAAGCCTGCACTACAGAGCAACAGCCTGGCCTCCCCTGCTAGGCACTGCATGCAACACAGCAAGTTCAAGGTCACAGGATCACTATCCCATGACATCCCTGAACACCAGAGATGACCAAGAGCAGCGGCATGCAGCCGCCCATCATTGTTTATTGCTATTGACTGGCTGTACACAGCAGTACCCAGAGGCCCCCGCCAAGCTCAGGGCCCCCCAGCACTAAGCACTGTATATTCCACTATAAGAGATGATCCCTGCCCCAAAGCGCTTACACTGTACACAGACAAGCCAGCCACAGGGTGGGAGAACAGTCGTGTTATCCCCACCTCATTTTACAGGGAGGGAGAAGTGCCAGTTCAGTGCCTCAGCCACCGAGCGATTGCTCCTCTCTGCTTCTTTCTAAGACTTTTCTGCCTACTGCCAGGCTACCCAAGGGCATGAGAGTTATACTGTCTTGATCATTAAGGTAAAGTGACTTAGTCTCCAAGTTAGCGCCGATAGGAACCGTTTCTGTACTGCACCTTGTAGTCCATTCCTAGTGCTAATTTACATTCAATTAAAAAAAATATAATCCAATCCATTTTCATATTTTGACTTCATGTAACCTAACTACAGCTTAGTAACATCTGCTTCCATGCCATTTCGGCTTTCGCACAATGAATGAATGAGACATGCCAAGTCCTCCTGATGAAGAGGTCACTTCATTTTGGTTTGTAAAGCCAAAGCTCCTGTGCTCTCCATAATTGCCAATCAGTTTTACATAAATAGCAAAATTAAGCCCCCATTATTCTCATTTACCACAAAATTAAAGGAATTAATTAAACACGGAAGAAGTGCCGCTGCCTGCCAAATCATTACTTCGGATAGATAAAAACAAATTCAGGAATTACACGAGGGTGGACGGCTTCGCATCCAGAAATGCAGCGATCTGTTGCAAAGGAGAAGCTCTGGTAAATAACACTCTTTGCGCCAGACTCTCTCGCCGCGCTGGAGTAAGGAACAGACATTCGTTATTATGGAGAAAGAACGACTCAGAAGCAACCCCCTTATTTTTGTTTTTGCAAGACAGAGAAAGCCCAGGGCCTGGCAACACGTGCGCTGCACAAGAACTGCTCTTTCGAACTTTGATTTGCCAAAGGAACGCCACTTTTGTAATCACCATGAATGAACCCAGGTAAAAAAATCTGCAAAACACAAGGGAAGCTTAAGCATTAGAGGCCAGATCATGACGGCAGTGGAACTCACCAGCTGTACGAGCAGCCGGGGCAGAGGGACCATTTTCATGATGCAGAAAGGTGGGTTTAGAAAATGGGGAAAACTGAAATGAATGCTGAAAAGCTTTGACAATCCAGCATCTAGTGCTCTGCTAATGAAGATACATCAAGAGGCTGGGTTCGGCAGGTACGGTAATAAGACAAACGCATTACTGCGAGGAGTGTTTGAAAGACACTTGCAATTACAGCTGCTATGGAACAATGAAATATATACTGTTCCTTAAATAAACTGAAAAAATGATAACCTCTTTTAACTGTCGTGATGTAGTAGAGAAATCTTCATATCTTCGTTAATGAGATTTTTATTGCCAGTGTAAATTTGTCTTGAACTGAATTTTTGTCTTGGGAACCCTGAATTATGTTGTACCGAGTTGTTCCTGGTAAGCATGCAGGCTTGCACACATTTTTTGCTGTGAAAATGGCTCCTTCTGGCAAACTGAAAGCAATTGAAGCTCAGTTTAATTAGCTGCCTTCTGTAAATATGCCATTATTCTTCTAGCTCAGTGCTGGAGTTATATTTACAAAGGGAACAGATAGCAATAATTATTTTGGGCTGTAGTTAGTCAGTATTAGTTAATGCCTGAGTGTAATTGAGAGGAAATTAAGACAAGTGTAGTCTTTGGTGGGAAAAGAATATGAGTCAGCCGGTATAGAAACCGCACCTGGATTCTCATTCACAAGTTGAAATATATAGCCCGTTCCCTGCAGAGAAAGCAAATATTTGCCCCGTGCACGCGCCTGAGAGTAAAGTCGATGGAGTTAGTGATGGTTATTTTAACATTAAAGATTTATTAGATTTATTTTAAATCACCAAGACAAAGTGCTTTTTGCTGAGTTACTATCTGCTTCTCAAGCTATGGATTCATTAGTTGGCAGCTTGTTGACATTTTACTTTTAACAAAGGAATGGACTCAACTGGGGGGCCAGAATGGCTCAGGGGGCTGCATATGGGCACAGAGCCTTTCACTGTTACTCCCTTACTGGTTTCAATTAAAAAAAATCCACACCACACACCTACCAACACAAGACACTCCACTGCACACGCTTCTCCTCTTGGGACGAGGATGAGAGAACAAATGTGTGACAGATGCTTAATGCACGACTGGAAGCTGCTCAGAGACTAGGATGATGAGTGCCGAAGAAAAGCCTATACAGAAGAGAATCCCAATCCACAAGAGCTAATGCCACTTGTTGTGCCTGCTTCACCGCTGCCCTATACCTCGTGTCATCATTCGCACCAGTGTGGGGTGGGTCACGAGTCACATTGGGAGCGTTTTCTACCTCCCCTGCACTGGGACAGGCCAGTGGGGAGTCAGGCCCCATCTCTTTTCACTGACCTGTGTGAAATGAGTTGCTGGGTCTTGTTTCAGTTCCCAAAAGAGGCATCTCAGTCCTTGCACTGAAGCCCATCCACCCCCTTTATTATAAAACGTCCAGGGTGGCAACCCTTAACAAAACGTTGACAAACCATGAGCCAAATGCTGCGGTCCTTAAACAAAACTTGGAGCAAAACTCCCATGACCTGCCGCAAATAAGGGCTGCAGGACTGGGCCAAGCGCTTATGTATTCGTAAACAGTTATCAGGTGTCACATGAGCTAGGAGAAAGTGGATGGTCTTGGGGTTAAGTCACTGGAGCAGGACTTGGGGAATCTGGGCTCAGTTTCCCAGTGCTGCCACAAAGTCTGACTTTGGGCAAGTCATTTCCCCTCTCTGCTCCTCCAGCCCCATCTGTAACATGGGGCTGCTACGACTTCCCTTCTCCCATCCTCTCTCTGTCCTGTCTACGGACACTGTAAATGCTTTAGCACAGGGCCGTCTTTTACTAGGGGTGAGCGCAGTGCCTAGCAGAATGGGAAGCTTGGGTGTGATACGCAACATAAGTTCCTGCCCAGATACCGGCTTAAATACTTGCAGAGGGGAATTACCGGTAAAGAAAACATTTCGCTTGTAATGGGTCCACAGTGCAGCATGGACCTAGACCTCTCAGCAAAGCTCCCACAGGCGTCGTTCTGCCAGTCCCCTTCCTTTAAAGTCACCCTGAAAGAATGAGTTCTGTTGTGCTCGGATGTTTTATTAGCATTGCAAAAAATATGCCCGGGTCCCCACTCCACAGGGGCAGGTGAACGGTGCAGGAGTAGCAAGACAGCCGACACGTTGGGGGTTAGGCTGTGTCTATACGGGCAGCGGCACCGCTGTGCCAGTACCGATACTGCTGTGCCGCTGCAGCGTGTCTGGTGAAGACGGTCTATGCCGAAGGGAGAGAGCTCTCCCATCGGCACGAAAATACCACCTCCGCGAGCAGCAGAAGCTGTGTCCGTGGGAGAAGCGCTGTGCACACGAGTGCTTATGTCGCTGTAACTTATGTCGCTCAAGGGGGTGGTTTATTCACACCCCTGAGTAACATAAATTATGCCAACATAGGCAGTAGTGCAGACATAGCCTTAGACTAGATAATCCTTGTGATCCCTTCTGACACTATGATTCTATGTCAGAAAGTACCCAAGTTTCATCCCCGCTGGTAACTGGTGCACTCTTTCCACACTGCCCAGAGTGCTGCAGCAAACCAAAGAACCTCCAGGGTGCCTATTCAACATGTAACACATTCTCGTTTGAGCCATTATGCAGATGAGATGCTAAAAAAATATTCATTTGTTCCTCTGAGATATTAGTACTACTATGAAGTGTACAGACTCCAAAATCAAGTAAAATATTCTCTTCTGGTACTTTCATAGTGCTTGGAGTTTATGAACTACATCGCTGTGAAAGACACAATTCAAGCAGAGTTGCAGATGTCCTTCCACCAGGGTTCAGACAAGAAGTATTTCCATAATTCAAAAATCTGTTCTAAGTTTGGGTAGGAAACAGTATGCATCCGGCATGTAGTTACTTAGAAATAGTGCCAAAAAAAAATAGTTACTGTGGATGAATACACAAAGTTCCTCCTTTGAATAAGTTACAGTTCTGGAAATCCATGACAAAACGGAACTGAACTTTAAATATCAACTATTTCATTCTTCAAGAGTCATAGTGCAGGAAACACTCTCAAAATTGAGAGAGGTTTTTGTTTTTAGAAATCTCTGGGCTTATTCATTGCAAAAGCCAACTTTGGACATTAACTTGATAGTAGATGTAACAGAGTTTCCATTTTCCAGTGGAGGTGAAGGTGGAATGTACTGGCGGTGTGTGGGGTGGATTCCCATCTAGTTGCTGACTAGAGGATAACAACTTGCTGCTTCTACTGGTTAGTGGTGTTACTCCTTTACCAAATGATCTAAAGGTCTGTGCTGTTGTGCTTAAAATCCCCATGAGTCCCGTGCAGTGGCGGCTTGTTCCAAACACAAAGCTGATGTCAGGTAGCCTCTGGCTGTGTTCTGCAGCATGCCATACCTGGAGCTGCTCCGCACCCCTTACAGTATCAGAGCAGCCCTAAAAAATATCACTTGAACTTGAGGACCAAACTGAACCTCTGACCCAACAGTACTGTACAAAGGATATTGAAAGAGGATTTCCCCTCTCTCCCACTCCCTGTAAGACACCCACCTTATGATGGCTCTACCAGCTTCCACCAAGGAATAAATAAATCTGATAAAGTATCCCTCCGAGTCAGATACTGTAATGAAGAGCATGTCTATCAAGAGGGTCGATCCCAAAATACTGGAGAGACACCGGAAATATTTCTCGCCATGGGAAAACATCTGCACTCTATTGTTAGTTGCACAATGCATCGCAGTAAGGTAAGGTGGTCCTCCCAGCCTCAAACCTTGGCCAGGGCCAGTAGCAATCTACAGTCCCAGAGTACCACAGGTGGACATGGCACTTTACAGTGATGTAAAAAGAGATCCTCAGTTGATGTCAATCAGCAAGATACCATTAACCTGGGCTCTGGCGCTGGGCATCTGCCTTGGAAAGCTTACACTCGAAGGGCCGAATACAACCCCCATTACACCCACACAAGCCCACTGACTCCCGGGAGAACTTGGAGGTCCCAGAGAAAGGAAGGGGGCTGGAAATGGAGGAAGGTGACAGCAACGCTAGCTAATGGGAGTGATGTTACACTGCGAAGGAAGCTTCTGCATTCTGCCTGAGGTGGAGCTTGAAGAGGGGAAAGAAATGGGCTGTGAGGAGGTACCTGGAAAAGGGGAGTAAGGATACTTGGCACCCAGGAAGAGGAATGCCACTTTGGATGAGGGCAGAAGGCGAGACTATGGCAGCAGCAAGGTGACAACAGGGTGCAGGGGGTGAGGAGGAGAGCAATGGGAAATGGGCAGTCAGGTGTAGGCAAGGGCAGAAAGTGACGGTGAGACGAGGAAGGAAGGCGGCTTGGCCAGGGAGGGATGTTTAATTTAGGTCCTGAGTGTTGTATAACTGAAGAGCTGGCATGGGGGCCCCAAGTGGTCATGTCATAGAATCATAGAATCATAGAAGCTCAGGGCTGGAAGGGACCTCAGGAGGTATCTAATCCAAGCCCCTGCTCAAAGCAGGACCAATCCCCAACTAAATCATCCCAGCCAGGGCTTCGGCAAGCCGGGCCTTAAAAACCTCTAAGGAGATTCCACCACCTCCCTAGGTAACCCATTCCAGTGCTTCACCACCCTCCTAGTGAAAAAGTTTTTACTAATATCCAACCTAAACCTTCCCCACTGCAACTTGAGACCATTACTACTTGTTCTGTCATCTGCTACCACTGAGAACAGTCTAGATCCATCCTCTTTGGAACCCCCCTTCAGGTAGTTGAAAGCAGCTATCAAATCCCCCCTCATTCTTCTCTTCTGCAGACTGAACAATCCCAGTTCCCTCAGCCTCTCATCATAAGTCATGTGCTCCAGCCCCCTCATCATTTTTGTTGCCTTCCCCTGGACTCTTTCCAATTTTTCCACATCCTTGTAGTGCACAACAGAGCAGCAGATCTGACTGAACAAGTCAAGGGCAGGGAAATGCCTCTTCATGTAGCTTGAAGCTCTTCCTGCTAGAGCCTAGAAACAGGCCAATATTTAAACACATTGAATGGTGCCAAGAAAAACTGGAAGTCAGGCCACCCTTTGCTGCTGTTACAGGCAAAGTGGAAAACTCATGTCTAGGAAAAGGCGACGCATTCTTTACCATGGCTACCCAGCTTCCGGTGCCCCTGCTGAAGCTCTGAGGCTAGCGAGGATGTTGAACAGAAGCCAGAAATAGCCCATGTGAAACAGAGAAAAGCTTGCCAAAAAGGGACAAGCCTCGCTGTAATGTAAAATAACCGCCCTCAGTGGAAGCTATTTACATGCCTATGTACTTGGCTTTGCAATGAAATCCTGCCAATGCTATTGAAATGTAGTGTTACCTTTGAACGAGGAAAGTGTCCTGGGCACGGAGAAAGGCTAATGAATGATAGTGGAGCCCTGCGGCAGGAGCATCCGCACGTACAGCTGGAATCCACTCACGGGATGCTGGGGAGTAGCTGTCCCGTGGAGAAGGGGACTCTGGAATAATGTAGTGAGCGTTGGGCAAAGGTGTCCAGGCAACAGAGTGTAAGGGACATAAACAGCTGAGAAAATTGGTACTCCAGCACCTATCGTGTAATCCTGGAGACAAGAAAATCTGGGAAGGGCCAAAATCTGTTCTTAGTTAGACCTGCGTGAACCCCTCCAATCAATGGGCCAGATTCTAATCTCTGATGTACTCCAGAGCTAGTGGCAGTCAATCCAACAAAGGCAACGGCGTTAGTCCAGATTAACACTGGTGTCATCGGCAGAAGAATCTAGCCAAATGGGTGTAACAGAGAAGAATTTGGGAGCTCGGCAGAGTCGTTCCAGGCTTACACAAATGTAACTCAGAAGGATCTGGCCATTAGTATTGCTCTGTGTCATCACAGATACACCTGCTCTTCTGAGATACAATTCCCCACTAAGAGCTGAGTACACTTCTCTGTCACTGAAGGGAAAACATATTGGTAGTTAGGTTTAAGGGAAAGGAATGCATTTGCCCTGCTTTCTGACCCTGTTTTTTTGTTTATTGTTTGGATCCTAGACCATATTTTCTCCTTTTCTCCTTCAATTATTCACTAAGAAAGAAAGAAAGAAAGTACCTGGTTTCTGTTCTTGGTTGTGCCACCGTTTACCTCTGCTGCTCTGGGAATACAGTTAATGGCAGCGACTGCTGTTTTATAAAAATAATAAAGTGTCCAGGAATCATAAAACAGCAACGTGATCAAAGGATCACTCTTACGCCCTTGTCTGATTAACTGCAAATTGGAGCTCAACTACAAATAAAAATCTACTATACAGCATGAGAACTATAGAAAATCTGATCTATATTTCCTATATCAATTGTTCGGTTAATTTTACACATAATTTACAAAAATCCCACACACAAATTTACAATCTCCTGTGGATTTGTATATATACACCCATGGGACAAATCCCCAGCTGGTGTAATGGGTGTAGCTTCCATGGAACTTGGCCGATTGACACCTGCTGGAGATCTGGCCCATTATTTCTAACACAATGAAAAATTTTACAATCACACCAGGCTTGAACAGGAAAACTGCTCCATCTGCTGGCCAACCCAGAGAACTGCTCCTAGTACATAATGGATACTAGAGAGACAAGGTGGGTGAGGTAATATTTTTTAATGGACCAACTTCTGCTGGTGAAAGAGACGAGCTTTCGAGCCCCACGGAGCTCGTCTTCAATGTAGCTTGAAAGCTCGTCTCTTTCACCAACAGAATTCGGTCCATTAAAAGCTATTACCTCACCCACCTGATCTCTCTAATATCCTGGGGACCAACATGGCTACAACCCTGCGAACAGTAATAGAGAGAACAGCCCTGGTGCGGTGGGGTGGCTACACTTAAGGCACAAAGGTGCTCGTCGTTATATCTGTCAGCTCAACCATTGTCAAATGCACGTAGGTGTGCATCACACAGTGCTGTATTTCTGACCGGCGCTGTATGGACTATGGCAGAGAATAAATACCAGGAACACACATAAGCATTCAAGATGACTTAACTGACTACTTGAGGCTTCATGCAAATGCCATTTCCTGCTCCAATATACTCAACATCCAGTAGTGCCCTATAGGAGACCCACAGCTTCTCTGAGCCAATCCATCTTCCCTCTGCCCCCTTTGGCTTTGTTGCTTGCTGGCAGATAACTCTTCTTCTCACTTTCAGCTCACAGCGCTGAGCACTGCCCTCAGCTATTACTGATTATTCTCTTCCCATTCCTGCTCTCCGCGCGAGCCTCTCATTCGTATGGTAAATCACATAGTCACAACAGACCAGAGGGATGACCCAGCAAACATGAGCTCTGCAAGTTCTTGATCTGCCTGAAGAATTTACTTTTCATTGCCTGACACGCATGTGCCTTTAGACACGCCTAATTCCTGGACACTTCATTATTTTTAATAAAACAGGAGTTGCTGCCATTAACTGTATTCCCAGAGCAGCAGAAGTAAAGGGTGGCACAACCAAGAACGGAAATCTTTAGGGGCACACACAGGTCAGGTGATTAAAGGCGAATTCCTTCCCGTAACATTGCCTTCCATTAAAACAAGCAGTCGGGGACACTGTTTGAAGGAAATCGGTTTAAAATCCTACAGTTTTTAAAAATAATTTTCTTTACCTACATTACTAACAGCACCTTCAAGGATTCAAACCAAAGTCTTTAAACATTTGCATTTACTTTCCTCTGGTTATGCTGATGGTTTCCTTTTTGCATTTCTAACAGCTAGGCCAGTGAAAACCATGAGGTAGTTTTATTTATAAAAAAATATTAAATCAGTTTCTAGTCAATTTCACTTTCAAGTCCTTACGCATTAACACAGAGCTGCGTCATCTGGATGGCCAATGCTGCAGGGCAATGCTTATTTGTTTAAAAAATATTTCCATTGGAAATAAAAAAAATAATAGAGGGAAGCTTTATTATTAGCCCTAGATTTAGTAGACGCTTGTTAATAAAATCTAAAATTTAGGGTCAACTTCTCCTTCACAGTTATAGATGCATTTAAACCAGGGGGTTCAGAACATGAACAGTGCCCCACAAATTATAAGAGGGATCCTCTCAGAAGATGAATCGTTTCCATTAATTGTTGCTGTTCATCTTCCGACATTGTTTTCTGAACAATGCACAAGGATGGAGGGATGCCGTCCAGTCTCCATATTACAAATACAGATTATCTGGAAGCTGGCTGGTCCACTGCAGGAAAACAACTGAATGCGAGCTCAGAGATGATAAATTGAACTATTTTTATGCTTCCAGTTTGGTATTCATAGTAAACCAGCAATCCTCGGGCCTGTCCCCTGGCACTAACGATTCTCCGTTGTATCAATGGACTGGCTTCTCAGGCAGGAGCCATCTGCCACTTCTGGGGGTGAGAGTAAGTTACCTGTTTACCCCGCTATTGTGATGGGAACATTTCATTTGGTCAGGGATGCTTTAGTGAGGTACCGGAGCTGTTAGAACACCAGCATGGAAGGTACAGTCCATTTCTGGAAATAAACCAGTGCCTGAGGCCCCAGACTGCTCAGGGATGAACTCTGCACATGTCAAAGGGAGCAAATGTCAGAGTGATCCCCGTTCATTGTAGAATGGAATCTGAAAAGGCACCTCCCAGTTGCAGGGCTGTTGCAATAAGCGATAGCAAGCACATGGGAGGGAGGTTACCTGGCCCGCTGAGCACTACGGAGAGTGACATGTTGGGGTGAGGGGAGGATGCGTAACAGGAGACAGGGGATCAGGGATTGACCTGGGTGGGGGGAAATGAGATGGGGAAGTACGGCAATTCTCATTGCTTCAGCGTTGCCTGTCCCTGGAGCCAACCGCTGGGGCTAGAAGCTTGACTTAGACATAGGCAAGACAGGCAGCTGTTCCAGTTTTCCAGAGGGGAAGAAAAGGCCAACCTAGCACACGCAGCTAAAACCAGCTCTGGGCTGTCAGTTTTGGGCCACAAACCAGCCAGCTCACATCCTTTGTCACACGCGCTCTGGGCTATTGTTAATGATTCTCCTCCTTGCCATACGCCTTGCACTATGGCTGGGTTTATTCAGCTGGTCTGAGGGGGGGCGTGGATACTTCTGTATAGCACATGGTGCTAGACTCAGGGGTGTCTTGGATGGTGGAAGAAGGCAAAAGCTATTGCGGGGGAGGGGGAAATGTTAACGTCTGCAGCAGTGCCTCATTCTTTTCTGTTCTTGAAAGAGCTCATGACCCAGTGTTTTGTATCTTGTCTCCTTTAATTGCCCCAAAACTTGCTGCAGTTTTCTTTTTGTCCTGTCCCTGGAAGTTTCGTGGTGGTGCTGTGTGCTTTTAAAAACAGCTTCCACGTTTCAGCCCAGAGGTGGCTGCATTTCAGCGATGGTTTAACTAATCCTTTCACAGGACCAGAGATGCAGACTTCAGATCCAGTGTTTGTGGGCATTCCATGCCACAGTTTTGGTTCAGCTCATTAGAAACATAAGAGCTATTTGTAAATTTTGTATCTGGTTCAGACTTCAGACAGGCTGGTTAGATCCGAGGGGTTGAGGAGGGCTCTTTGGGACGTGGCTTGCCTTGGTTTTGTTCAGTGTTCTGAGCACCTGCAGTTGGAGTTATGGGTATTCGGCATTTCTGAAAGTCAGGGGTTTGTAACTGTCTAAAGCAGCATGATGTCGTGATGCTTATAAAAGGCACTTTCTAAATAAACCTCGCTTTAGGCAGCGTACTTCACAAACAAGCAAATTCAAAACTTTTCTTGTCTTTTCTTTGGCCTGAAGTGACACCGCAAACTCTCCATCAGAATCCGCGTTATAAGAGTCTTGGGAAGAGCACAGACCCTCTCCAGCTAAGCTTCCAAGAGCTTCAAACCACAAGAACTTGCTCTAGTGGCCAGCTCTGCCCAGAACACCCTGCAGAGATCCCCGCCCCCCCCCCCACCCGCCAGTGTTGTCTTATATGGCTGTTCTTAGGCACAGTACACAGCCCCACCGGTATTGACAGCACAGGAGGGATAGCTCAGTGGTTTGAGCATTGGCCTGCTAAACCCAGGGTTGTGAGTTTAATCCTTGAGGGGGCCACTTAGGGATCTGGGGCAAAATCAGTACTTGGTCCTGCTAGTGAAGGCAGGGGGCTGGACTCGATGACCTTTCAAGGTTCCTTCCAGTTCTAGGAGATGGGATATCTCCATTAATTTATTGTCACTGTGCCCGAGTACCAGCTGACAGCAGGGGGATAGAAAGGACAAGAAGCGAAGACTCCTCCAAACTAATACAAATTGGTATTTAAATAACTTTTGGGGGTGATTAATGTAAACAAAAATCCCAGGCCTATTGAGATGCTAGTGATCCTGCCTGACTCCTAGTTTGCCTGAGTCATGTAATGAAAAGAAAAGCAAACAGAGAAATTGAAGGGGCAGCCATAAGCTTAATACTCCCACACAGGAAAGCACCTGACAAGACCTCTCCAGCTATTCAACATCAAACACTCTTCAAGTCAGATATTTCTACAAAGCCATCCTACAATCAACTGTGCCGGGTCAACATCAATGGACTGTACATGTGCTAGCCATGCTGCCACCAAAAGCAGCAGCCCAATAATTATGGGGCGTAAAAATTAGTTGTAATAAATCAAAACAATCTGAAATATCCAAGTGACGGTCTAGTTCCCAGAATATTAATTTCCCATTCTGGACTGGGCCAGAGACCGTTCATCTGGCCACCACCGAAGCTGCAAACACCGCAAGTTAACGAGAGGGGAATTGTTTCAGAATCCAGCCTTTATAACAAATGTTAAGGTTAGAGAGCTTGTCTCTCGCACCAACAGAAGTTGGACCAATCAAAGAGATTCCTTCTCCGACCATCTCTCTCTACGGTCAGATGTAGCAGGAGACCAGGCTTGGAGACAGACGGGTTCTGGAGCCAAGAACTCCTGAAGTCTAACGCTGGCTCTACCACCCAACTCCCTTTTTGGCTTTGGGGAACTCATTTCAGGCAGTTTACATAGGGGAAAAGTCCAGACTAGCTAGTGCGCTTTAGATTCGCACCCCAGCTCTTCCATACCACATTCCCGCGCAGACAAGCCCTTAGAGTAACAGCCTGACGCTGTACGCAGGTGCCCACACTACTGTTACATCCCTTCACATCAGGACACAGCCCCGCAGAGGCCTTCACCTCTAGCACTCCCTTGTGACCATGTTTTTGGCTTGCAATGGCCTGTCTCTGTCTACATCAGCCACGGCCGAGCCCTCCAGGCAGGTCACGTTCCCAGTTCAGTCCAACTGGAGACCCAAATAAATCCCCAACCCAATAATTCTTCTGCCCCTCAGGGGCTACCCTGCAGTTCTCTGCTCTTTGTCCCCGCTCCCAGACCCTGAAGAGTTGTCCTAGGTTGCTTTCTCCCAGCAGGTTTCCCCACTGCCCCCCACCCCCAGGACTCTGGCCGTTCCCCCAGAAACCTCCCTGCTTCTTACAGGCCCGATCTCAGGGCCTCCCGCAGGAGCCTGGCCTGCTCCCTGATGTTCTTTCCAGCCTGCCTTCACCAGGCCTGTTCGCCAGGCTCCTCTCCCCTGGGTCTTCTCCCCAGCCTCAGGTCTCTTCCCTCTCTGCGTAGCCGCAGCTGGGGTCACTAACGGTAACTGAGTCCATATCAGACCCAGCGGGGGGCGAACTGCTAGGTCCCCGCTTAAAGGGCCAGCCTGCCAGCCTGTGACAGACCCCTTTACTCATGTTGAGTAGCACCTTCCTCAGTGAGTGGTCCCATCGCGTTTGGTGGAACTCTCCTTGGGGTGAGGTACTATTCACCAGGAATGAGGGGATCAGAGCTAGCTTTTAACGGCTGAGCCTCCATTTCCTACCTACAACGATGGAGAGAAGAAGCCCACGGTTACCTGCTGCAGTGCTGTGTCACACAGGTTAATGATACAGAGCCAGACACTCAGCTGATGTAAACCGATCACATTGGAGCCACTCTGATGTACTCCAGCTGCAGCTCTGACCCGTGTGTTTTACCCCTATAAATCCCTCCATTGCTTGGCTCTCCCCGCCCATCCGTGGAGGGCCCGTCTACCCTCATGTGATTGCCTGGAGCCGTGCTGAGCCCAGGGACTTGAGCGAGGACTCGTGTTTCAAAAAGGGGGTGTCAGGGTTTTCTTGGCGAGGGGCTCTCGACTCACACTGGTGCATTCAGATACCACAGTGCTGAGCGTGGCATGAACAGCCAAATACATTAGCTAGACGGGGATTCACTTCTCCCCTTGGTCAGCCCCCCTGGAGACTGCCGAAGCCCACTAGTAGCTCATCAGCGTCCTCAGGCTTTTCAGGGAGCGGAGGACAGCGAAGGGGTGTTGCCGGCACAGTGACAGATTGCAACTGGTCTTCCTTCACTATTGCTGTATTGATTGCTGCGGAGCCGCTCAGAATCTGGCCCCCAGGTCCCGTTCTCCCACCTTTACTCACAATGAGTAGTGCCTAACTCTGCAAGCACAGCAAGAGAACGACTCGGAGAGTAAAGGTAACGTCAGGGCAGCAGAATGACTAGAGAGAGAATTCTCTTGTGTCTATATAGGAGACGTTTCCTTTTGGTCTAGACCTGTGGCCAGGTTTCATAAGGGAAAAGGCATGAGGAAAGAACAGCAACAGATGCAAAAGCATCTGGGACAGAAAAACATTTCAGACCATAAAGTAGGAGCTTAATAGTAGCAGGCTGTTTTGTACCAAAAAAAAAAACAAACCCAACGCTGTTTTGATCTGTCGCAGCTCTGCCTATGGGTGTGCTATCCCCAGCATTTCAAAGAAATCTTTCATCACTGTGTACCTGTCTCAGAGAAATCAAACCACCGAAAGAACAAAAAGGTTGAATGTTATTTTAATTGAATTTGTTTTCAGGAGGTTTTTTTCTAGCCATCTGGGGGAAAACCTTTCATACTCACATTGTTTGATTTGTTTTTAACTTTGGTTCCATTACCCTAATAATGAGCTTTTACGGCATTTAAAGAACCTTGTTTACCAAAAAGGTATCCATGCTGCTCAGATCAATACAGACGAAAAACCATAGAAAGTGAGAAATAAATCAGAAGGGAAATCAAATCTATAGCAAAAAAAATGTTTGGGGTTTTAAGAAATCAGGGGTGTATTCTAGTGTGAACTTCTGACTCTCTCCAAAAAATTCCATCATCTCTCTCTCTCTCTCTCTCACACACACACACACACACGCACACACACGCGCGCGCTCCGGAAGATTATTTCCCAGGGACTAGCACTACATGCAGGCAGCATGTGGTCTACTTTTGCAAGGTGCTCAGCACTTCTAGCTCCCGCTGCTTTCAATGTTCGGCATCAGTACACCTCTGAACGGAGACTCCCGAGTGTGATTAATGGACTCGTCTCAGCATTCATGCTACAGAAGGTCGGTTTGCTAGGTAGTCGGTTAATAGTTCTTTTCAAGTCTAATAAACACACACTGCGTACAATTTAAGCATTAGTGAAATGCGGCTCTTGCATGTGGAGGCTCTGCCCCAAGAAGGTGCGGGGGAGGAAGACAACGATCGGCTTTGTGCTTTCCCTTCCAAGCACTCCCGCCCATATATCCCAGTGAATATAGTGTATTTAGATTTTCAGAAAGCCTTTGACAAGGTCCCTCACCAAAGGCTCTTAAGCAAAGTAAGCTGTCATGGGAGAAGAGGGAAGGTCCTCTCATGGATCGGTAACTGGTTAAAAGACAGGAAACAAAGGGTAGGAATAAATGGTCAGTTCTTAGAATGGAGAAAGATAAATAATGGTGTCCCCCAGGGGTCTCTACTGGGCCCAGTCCTGTTCAACATATTCATAAATGATCTGGAAAAAGGGGTAAACAGTGAGGTGGCAAAATTTGTAGATGATGCAAAACTACTCAAGATAGTCAAGTCCCAGGCTGACTGCGAAGAGCTACAAAAGGATCTCTGAAAACTGGGTGACTGGGCAACAAAATGACAGATGAAATTCAATGTTGATAAATGCAAAGTAATGCACATTGGAGAACATAATCCCAACTATACAGATCAAATGACGGGGTCTAAATTAGCTGTTACCACTCAACAAAGATCTTGGAGTCATTGTGGATAGTTCTCTGAAAACAGCCACTCGATGTGCAGCGGCAGTTAAAAAAGCAAACAGAACACTGGGAATCGTTAAGAAAGATAGAAAATATCATATTGCCTCTATATCAGTGGTTCTCAAGCTAGTGCTGCCGCTTGTTCAGGGAAAGCCCCTGGCGGGCCGGGCCTGTTTGTTTACCTGCTGCGTCCGGAGGTTCGGCCGATCGCGGCCCCCAGTGGCCGCGGTTCACCGCTCCAGGCCAATGGGGGCTCCGGGAAGCAGCGTGGGCCAAGGGACGTACTGGCTGTTGCTTCCTGCAGCCCCCATTGGCCTGGAGCGGCAAACCCCCACTGGGAGCTGCAATCGGCCAAACCTGCGGACGCGGCAGGTAAACAAACCTGCCTGGCCCGCCAGGGGCTTTCCCTGAACAAGTGGCGGCCCTAGTTTGAGAACCACTGATCTATATAAATCCATGGTACGCCCACATCTTGATGTGGTCGCTCCATCTCAAAAAAGATATATTGGACTTGGAAAAGGTTCAGAAAAGGGCAACAAAACTGATTAGGGGTATGGAATGAGGAGAGGTCTATAATATCATGACTGGTGTGGAGAAAGGAAATAAGGAAGTGTTATTTACTCCTTCTCATAACACAAGAACTAGGGGTCACCAAATGAAATTAATAGGCAGCAGGTTTAAAACAAACAAAGGGAAGTATTTTTTCACACAATGCACAGTCAACCTATGGAACTCCTTGCCAGAGGATGTTGTGAAGGACAAGATTATAACTGGGCTCAAAAAAGAACTAGAGAAGTTAATGGAGGATAGGTCCATTGATGGCTATTAGCCAGGATGAGCAGGGATGATGTCCCTAGCCTCTGTTTGCCAGAAGCTGGGAATGGGCGAAAGGGATTAGATCACTCTGGGGCACCTGGCATTGGCCACTGTCGGCAGACAGGACACTGGGCTAGAGGGACCTTTGGTCTGACCCAGTCTGGCCGTTCTGATGTTCACCGACGCCAGGGGAGTATGGATCAGGCCCTCAGTCACACAAGGGGAGATTCTCCACCCCACTCTGGCCCCACACATTGCTGCAGCAGTGATCTTGCCAGGGGAGAGTGCCCCCAAACAGGAGCGGAGAAATACAGCTGCATGCTGCCCTACAGGGTCCCCTCTGCAAACCCACCGGTAGGGTGGGTGCTAGGGGCGGGTGTGGACCGGGAGCAGGAGAGGGTGGGGCCATAACACATGCCATTACGAGCCCATGGGTAGCTGGGCTTAGGCTGGTATTGCTTAGGCAGTTTCTCATGTCTGGGGTCACTTCAGCCCCAGAAGCAGCCCTGAATTAAGAAAGTGCAAAGGTGGCTTTTAGCCACCGTAGCCCCGCTCCCTTTCCCCAGGGCTGTGATTTGTGTGCTGCACCTCTGAGAGTCTCACCCCTCACCTTGCCCATGAGGTGACTGGACTTTGCACCAGGCCTCCTACTGCCTACAGTGTGAGGCTGTTCCGATCCCAGGGGTACTAACCAGTGGCTGAATGCCTTGCAAGGAAAAGCCCAAACCCTACTGCTCTCCTCTATCCCTTCCTTCATGCACTGCCTCTGGCTGCAACATACCCAATTATATGCCCTTTTCTGCCTCTCTTTTAAGATTATATAAAACGTGTGCTATCAGAAGAGAAAATGAGGGCTTTCTTGTTTCTTAAAGATGTTCCTTTGTACTAAGACAAAAAGGGTTCAGAGTTGATCATCTTCTCTTTTGTGAGCTCTCTTTTCCAAATGATATATGATTTGTGTTTTGAACAGACTTGGTTCTTGGGTTTTTTTGTTTTTTTTTTAACAATTTGAATGTGTTTTTTTTTAAAGCAACTCTGCCCAAACTTCTAATTCTCGTTTTTTAAAAAAGTTTATTTATATCTCATGTTAATAACTGACTTGGTTTGCGTTGCTCTGTGTTGTAGCAGCTTAGCCACAAAAGAGTTTTCTTAATTAAGAGGATAATATTTCATTATCTGGTACCTGGGCTGTAAAATGAAGGTTGTATCCATTTGTATAGACCATTTATGTAATGGAAGCTGATTAGGGTAGGGACAGTCTCTGAAGTGTTTGTCCGACACCTAGCACAAATCCTGACTTTAGACCTTCATGTAATATAATAAACTTGCCATCAATAAAATCCCATGGGACTTTTCATACGGCGAGGTGTGTTAGAACAGGTGTCCTGGGCCAATTTTCTTGTGAAATGTCACCAGTCACACAGCACCCTACTCAGAATGCATTCTGGTCAGCCTATCCTAGTAATCCTGTGGGAATACTTGAGGAGAAAGGTATTACTCACCATAAACGTGGCACAATCTGGCCCAACACAAATGCTAGTGTAATAACATCAGTAATGTTTGAACCTGAGACCTTTCATGCATGAACTAAAGGAGTAACTCCATTAGCTGGCAGCAGTAGTAGGCTATTACCCTGTAGCTGACCAGCCACTAGAGAGGGACCCAAAACCATACTGCCAGCGTGTTCTGTGCTAACATGAAATGAGAACCGTTTCCTGCTCACCTCACATAAGTGGTTGCACATCTGTCCAGGGACAGAAGTGCGTGCTTTGGAGATTTTATTAGAAAGCTCAAAAATTTCAGTCCATGCTCCCAGTCGTAAGGCATTTGAGGCCCTTTATCAATGCCTTCATTTTGGACACCACTCTGAACTGAACCCAGGCTCCAAACCTTTGGTGCTCTGCCCATCCTGAGTACCATCGGCCTGAGCTAAAGCCGAATGAAGTCAATTGGAGTCCTGCCAGACATCAGCAGGCTTTGGAAGAGGTGCTACATTTCCAGTTCATTGGCCATGGTCCTCTCCTCCAGCTAGAGAACCTCTCTCTCTTATTATTTTTCCATTCAATCATTTTTAGTAGCTGATTATGGAGGGTGGACGCCTGGCTCTGGCATTGCAGGGTGAGTGCTGCTCTGTCACCCTTATAATTTCTTATTGCTCTGAATGCTGCTACAATTGCTTCTCTTCTGGGCTGTCCCACGGTAGTAAGATGTCATGGCTGGCCTGTTTCTCAGCACTGTCCTACGGGAGCACGTTTTATTGCCTTCTGCACCCGCTTGTCATTTTGTGCAGTCATGCTCAGGCCAAGAGGCAGGACACCTGCATTCCAGCCTCCCCATTCCTGGGGCTGGCGCTCATCAGTTACTGTTGATTTAGATGCGCCTACCATTGTCCTCCCACTTCTGTTTTAATTTCTGTCCCCTGCTGTTCGCTTAGTGAACAATGATGCATTACAATATTCAGGTGCCTAGAGCATCAAGTTCTTTTCAAGATATAATCAGCAGAAAATAAGGATTTTTTGCATTGAAAGCCGGTGCCAACACTGCTGCAGTGAGAACCATCCCTGTATAATTAAAAATGAACATTTCATAAAATGTCATCTCTGTGCCGTATATCTGAGATAAAAAAACATTTCCAAGATCAAAAGCAGAGAATTATAATTGGGAAAGGGTGGAGGGGAGGCAGCAACAGCCCCAAGTAGTATTAATATTACCACAAGGCAAAGTTTGCTAAAATGCCAACTGCTCACCCACAATAGAAGGCAGCACCAGTTTACTTGTTAATCTGCTTAATAACTAACTAGCATTGTACTGGATTTCTTGAAGCTGGGCTTATTGTGTCAATTGATTTTAAAGTGCTTCCAGAAAAGAAACCTCAAAATTCTGCTAAAAGCTTTTATAAATAATTAAAAGTAAAAAAGAGTCTGCTTACTAACCCTTTGGGGATAGCTATTGCTATGCTTTAACACAGTCCATCTGAAACCAGAGGCATTTATGAAAAGAAAACAACAATTAATTATAGGCACTAAACACAAACAAGCCTCTACACAGCTTGAGTTCCAGCTTTGTCTCCTTTGTTTACTCTAGTCCATGCCCTAGCTGAATCCTTGCAGAACATAGACACCCCTAGAGGCTGAATAATATATTGCAAGTAAGTATCTTTGTAGCTATGACCTTGTTTATATTGTTTTCCTGTTGAGAATTTTAACATGTGAAATATAGATTTTTTAAATGCATTTTCTGCACTAATTTCTGCATCTCAGACTCTGCCTTAACACAGGTGCTCTCCCCTTACACAGCCTGTGTAATATCTGGATAGAATTCCAGTCCCTTCAGAGAAGGGGGCACAGGGCCTGTACCCACCCTCCTTCTCTCCTGGGAGCACAGAGTGCCCCAAATGGAGCATGGGGAGGTGGTGCTATGGCTCTGTCCCAACTATCTGCCAGCCAAGATGCCCACCCCTCATTTCCCAACCTGCTGTGACAGGGTTAGAGCTTGTCAGAATATTTTGCTCAAAACACAGGGTATAATTAAAAAAACAGAAAATGGTTGAGCCACGAGGCAGCTCCCTCCTAGGGCACCCCGCCGCTAAGGCTCAGTGCCCTCTTTGACAGGCACCTGAAGTGAGTTGAGTCACAGGTGCGTTGGCCTCTTCCCTCTTGAAGGGCCAGTCTCAGTCTGTGACAGGCTATGTTGACAGAAGTGAAATTTTCATGACAAGCATCTGCTTTTGCAGAAAACATTCAGGGATCGACAAAATCCAGGAAAATCTTTCCAAGTACGATTTCAATGGCTACCAAAAATAATCCATATTCATCAACGTTTTCCACGTGAAAATAAAAATCCTTTCCTGACCAGCTCTAGACAGTACGTAGCAGAACGCAGTTGGTAACGAAGCAATGCTGTTCTCCTCCCAGCAACAGACGCTCTGCCAGAGAAACCAGCAGAATGGAAACTAATACCTTAACCCAACAGTCAGGCTCAGTGTTTGTGCAGGACAAGTTTCTCTGAGGGGACGGCATGTCAGAGACAGATGTACTGGAGAGGAGCAGGGAACTTTTGGAGATGGGACAGATGCTGCAGCTGGTACAAGGTAGGAAAAAGGAAAGGAAAAAATGTGAGTTCTCCTCCTATGGAACTGCAGTATTATAAAATATGGACAGTCCTCGTAATGGAAGAGCATTCAAGCAAGCACGTCCACAAGGAACGCACCAAAAAGAATATAGGTATTTAGAAGGGTGGTCACCATTTTTAGCATGCTCAGAGGAGGAGGGTTCCCCAGGCAGCAAGCCAGAATCTTTAGCCAGGCTCTTTGAATGTTAACCGGATCATGACTAAGTAACGTCCGATGTAGTGTGTTAACGTGTTAGTATAACTTTGCCGTAATAAAATGTTGAACAAAATCACCACTTCATGGTAAGGTATTTGGGCCACTGCGGAGCCATGTTGGGTTTGAGCTACTGACCTGCTGGGATAGGGCTCTGTAGCTAATTACCAATTCCCCAAGCCGCCCCTTCCTCTGAGCAGGTAAGGTAAGATTCTAAGCCCTAGATCAAATAGTGAGCACTTAGACAAATGCACAGAAATCCGTATAGCCTCTCCCTGAAATAGGGGATTATGATATTAAACATAATTATGAAATGACTTGAGAGCTATGAATTCAGCTGGCTTTTTATGATTGGTTTGAAACCCTGGCACACCAATGTCAATTATCCCCAGCTAATGCAGGAGGATATTCTTGGGGGTGGCATTTTCATTTTACAATAACAGTAAGTCACTAATCTGCGAGCCGGGGCCTCCCAATTTGCACCTAAGGCATGCAGCGATCTCTCAGAAATGCACTCTGCCTGTCATGTCCTATTGCTTAAATAATCTACAGTTTAGATGAACATTTTACCCTAACTTGGCGCCTACACTGTTAAAATGATGGTGAATGAGGAAGTTCGCCTTTTTGTTATCACAGCTGTGAATATTAGCTACCAAGAAGCACTAAATCTTGTTTAAGCTACACTCATTCCATCCAGTGATGAATGTCACTACCTGAATAATTTGGGTAATTTCCTACAGCTCTAGTGTACTAGCAGAGAAATGAATGTTAATTTACTGTTAATTTAGTATACTAACCCTTAATTAGCAATGAGCCAGCTTTGAAACACCGGATTCTGAAAGCTCAGCAAACTTTTACAAACAAACAAACTCCCTTCCCAGCTGAACTCTTCACTCTAGTTGAGGTTATTAGCAAAACCGCTCTGGGAACACTGCTCATTACCTCTTGGTAGGAGATCTGTAGACGGCAATGCCCTTATTACCATACTTCTTGTGAAAGCACACGAGAACGAATCCTGCCTCTGACAGAGTATTGAGCTATTGTGCAATATTGTAAAGTGCTGGTGTGTAACAGCCCGGAGGACGTGATGGAAAATGGTACCGATTTTCAAGGTCCAGAGACCAAAAGAAGAGAGAAGGGAAGCTGAATGGGTCTAGTGGGCTTGGTTGTCTCTATCTACAGCAAGACACAACTACCTGCATTGGTAGAGTGTGTGTGTTGCCAATTGAGCAATCAACCTTTTCTTTGGCCAGATCCTGTCAGCCTTACTCATGTAGTACCATCTCCACAAGCCGCCCCCTGCTTTCAACGGGGTGACTCCCACATCCAGGGGCCCCACACGCGATGAGTGAGGTGGTAAATAGAGGCCAGCACACACACATCCCTGCCTCACAAAAGAGAAGCTTGGCATTGGCTGTGGAAAGCTGGAAGTCTGGGGGCTGCTGCTTGGAGACGCTGAATGACTTAGCCAGTGCAGGAGGCACAAGAGGAAATGAAGGCTGTTCTCGTCAGCCGAACAACTGAAGCGAAACCGAACACTCAGCCAGGCCGTGGGCCAGCGCCTGACTTACCCGCACCTGTGCATCAGTACAAGAATGTTTCAAAGATGCAAAGACGAAGTCAGGCAAGACTTCGTATTGTTGGAATCGAGGCTGGCTGATGCCAATAATTCCGGAGAGCTTTCTGTCGGCTCTGTAGCATTACGCAGAGCTTTATCTCCCACTGCTTGTCACAAAGAGAAGGCCTCGGCGTGGTGCAGGTAGACTTGAGCATCTCTGTGCTTGGTTTAAAGATGAACTGGAATACCAGTTTGGAGGCCTGATTTAGGGGAAAAGGCAGGGACAGCGAACCACTTCGCTTTAGATGGAGACAGCTTGCCCGGCCCCTGCTCCCTCCGCCGCTTTTCCCTCTTCCTGCTAGCAATAAAAAATCAAATTAGTTGGCCTTTCTGTTCAAAATGGAGATCCTTTGCTGGAGCATGACGTAAGCAGGTCAATGGCTCTGATTTTTCACTGGTCTATGTGATGGATGTCAAGTGCAGTTCCTGGCAGGCTGGTGTCCATTTCCCAGACATCACCTCTCTCGGCAATTTCATCTGAAAGGGCAAAGATACAGCTGCAGGTGCAACATGGAGCCTGCTGTACTCCCGTTCTGAGGGGTGCTCACTGCAGAGGAGAGTTGTGACTAATTGCTACTGTGGGGAGGGGAAGTTTGCCCTGTTGCTGCCCATCCTGAACCTGTTGTGGAGAAGGGGTCTGATCACCAGCGCGCTCGGTCTGCGTTGTTCACCTAGCTAGTCATTGTGTTCGCTGCAGGAATCTTCAGGCACCATAACCTAAACCTTGTCCATGCTGGGATGTCCCTAGTTATTGTGCACCTCTGAGCAGGGAGTGGCCAAGGCATGTGAGGTGCTAAGGCCCAGCAGAGGCACCTGTAGGCACTGGGGACTCTGTCAGCAGCCCTGTGAAAGGGTCAAAAGGACAGAGGAGAAAGCAGGCGATGTGTATGTCAGAGAAAAGAAGGTTTCAGAGTAGCAGCCGTGTTAGTCTGTATCCGCAAAAAGAAGAACAGGAGTACTTGTGGCACCTTAGAGACTAACACATTTATTAGAGCATAAGCTTTCGTGGACTACAGCC